>NC_056746.1:766277323-766294823 GCF_019279795.1 Protopterus annectens
TATCTGTGAAGTATCCCTATAGTTGTCCCTTCATCCCAGCGTTATTTAGGAGTTGGTCCACAGTTCATGCAGTAGGACATGGTAGGCATGCTACAGGGATTTGTCGACATGGCCTTGCATTTGTATTCTGTAGACTGTGTTATGTTGTTATTTGAGACCCCACGAGATAACATACATAGGCAGTATGGGTGAATCACAGGCCTTTGACAGAGGACTGTAGGGCATTTGGTAGTGTTGCAGGCCATCTGTAGCAGGCCAGTGCATTCTGTCACTCCTATAGTCCCAGGGTGCGAGCCACTGGATTCACTTGGGGTGACAGGGTAAGTGTGCGAGGTGTCAATGGCAGTAGTTCCTGTCCATATTAATCCATTGGTCTGGATGCTGGCAGGGTGCTGCTTACAGCTAGGGACACGCCTGCATAGGACACTTCTTCAGCATGCTGCATTCTGTGGGTAATCCCATACAGAAGTGGGGGTCATGTTGTACTCATTCTCAACAGCAGGGATATGATCTGTGATAAACTTGTGGATGATGGTAGGGTGACCTGAGTGCATGTGTGATATGGAGGCTTCTTGCAGCTGACTCACAGATATACCTGAGACATTCCCCTTATGCTGCCTTGTGCAGGGACATAGGCATTCTCTCATTACTTCATAACTGTGCCTTATGTGGTCTGCCAGTGATTGGCCAGAATGCATCAGTATTCCATACTACACAGACAACTGATGTGCTGCTAACCTGTATGTACAATTCCAAAGGTGTGCGCAGTTGACAGTTACATTTTATGTACTCTGTCTAGGGTACTTCCTCCTGTGTACTGTGTGTATGTTTGGATCCACATTCATGACATGTTCATCTTTCAGATGGTGACAGATATTGACATCTGAACAATGAGAATGGATGACTGCTGAATTGGGTCTTGCTGGGATGCATTGTGGTTGGCACTGCAGTTGTCAGAACATGACCCTGTCATCAACAGTAGTGGCCATAGGCCCACTGGGACACAACCCCCCATGCCTACATGCTGACCACCTCCACACAATGTACAACACACAACAGCCTAACACACAGAGCCCTGCATATTGCACACATGGAACAATCTATCCAGTAAATTGGGCCAGCTCAGGTAATCTGTGCTCCACTGTTATTAACCCCACTCGTACATGTTACTGCATTTCTACATAGGATAGTGAGGGGAGGCACACCTGACAACTATAAACATTTGCTATGTCTGTACTGGTATTTCAGGTACTCTGTTGGCTTCCATTTCGTTTTGTATTCTGACCTATCATGCAGACTAGAGGCATATCAGTAGAATACAGATCTTAGGTTTTTATTGGCCTACATTTCAGTTTCAGACCATACCCTGCAGAACTAAAATACAACTGCCTGACCTGTTGTACTCTGTCTGTGGAGGTCTGGAGAGAGGCTGTTATCCATTGCCATTATTTTCTTTATGGTCATCTACACCTGTCCTACTGGCTGAGTCTGTTGTTGGGTATGTGAACTTCACTGACATGCATCCGTGTGTCCTATGGACACACATTTAGGCCACCACATGTACTGCAGTGGGATTTGTCACCTTGTCTAGTACTGCCTACTTTGCTGACACCAGTATTTGTTATGGATTCCATGTTGCCCATAAAGGTGTCCACTATCTGCTGCCATCCCATTCAGCCACCCGATCCCCTTGCATGCTCACATCCATACCATAGCTACAACTAGCAGAACATACTACTCCATTCAGCAATTGATAGGAAGAGTGAGTTACTTGTGGCTGTACAAGTACTGAGGATGGTGCTGGAGGGCTGACTATGTCAGATGCACATAGTACACTCCCTATACATGGTAAAGCACAGGTAGTGTCATGCTTGACATCCCTTTTACTGCATGTGTGAGTCAAAGAGAGGTGTCATTCCCTTGGTTCCTACCGTGTATGTTATATGCGTTGCTCTTTGCCAAAGCCTGGGCATACTGGGCACACCTCCTTCTGCCTACATGGGCAGGCTCAGGTTGTTCCTCCTTTGAGTCACTCTGTGCCTGTGCTGGCCTTGGCAATGGTGGGGGGGTCTGTGTGGCCCTGCCCTGTGCTGTTCCTGCTGCAGCTCTTTCCTCGGGCTCATATTGTGCAGCATGGCACATACAATGAAAATTTGTGTACATGTAGCTGGAGAGTACTGCAAGGCTCCAACGGATATGTCTAGGCACCGGAACCATGACTTGAGCATCCCAAACACATGCTCTACTATGATTTTCATTTGCGCGTGTGCCTCATTATGGAGTTCTTCTTCAGGTGTGTGTACATTTCTGATGGGTGTCACCAGCCACGGCTCCAGTGCGTAACCAGAATCCCCCACTAGGTGGCCATATGGGATGTCCCCACTGGCAAATCTCTGGTACAGCTGTATCATATGCCAGATGTGGGAATTGTGATAGCTTCCAGGGCTGCCAGCACACACATTCATTATAATGCCCTGGGCATCGCACATGACCTGGCAGTTGATGGAGGGGAATCCCTTACGGCTTATGTAGACCCTACCCTGCTCGCCAGGTGGTGCTTTGATGTGTATATCCGTGCATTCTAAAGCACCCACTACCTCAGGGTATTCTGCTTTTTGGTGGAAGAGTTGCATATTGCTGGTCAACGCCTCACAGGTGTTGAGGAAATATATGTGCTCACTGACATGTGCTGACATGGCATCCAGGAACTGGTGGAGTACCCTGGATGCTGATGCCTGTGAGATCCCTAGGATATCCCCAGTAGGCCTTTGGAAGGTACCTGTGGCTAGTATTCTTAAGCCTACACATACCTTGGTATCCATTGGGATGTGTTCCCCTCTGTTGGTTGTGTGTGTGAGGTGTGGCCGGCACAGCTCAACAATTTGCTGTAGGATGTCCCTGTCCACCCTATAGCGCTACATTATCTCCAGCTCATGTAGCCCCTGGTAGGTTACCTGGCATCTGAACACTTCTCCTTCTCCTCACTGTGGGTTGGTCATCAGCATTCTCATCTTCACCATCCTCAGCCTCTTCCACATGTTGATGTATAAGAGCAACAACAGCCCCTATCATTTTGTTAGTTTTGTCTGGTAAAATTTCTCTGTTTCTGTACACCAGTGGTGTAGAGTTTGTGGGAAAAACCAAAGTGAAAGGTGTTTGCATAGTTTATAGTAGTATGCTGGGCTGGGCTACTGCCTGTGTAATTGATTGATTCTGATACATTTCACCTTCCAGCTATGCTAGTTCTCCTTGATTGCCTTCCTACTGCTGTTTTCCCTTCCCATTGCCATCCCATTTAATCCCCAAGGTGCGTCACGCATACCCAGTCCTCAGATGTGAACAGAGCTGCTATTTCCTGTTTTTTTTTGTTTTTGTTTAAAACCCGGTGCGTGGGGAGCATACCCGTTTAGGCAATGTAAACACTACTAGGCAGCCTTAGACACACACCCTTCCTTAGCTGTGCTTAGCTAAGGGCAAACACAGGCCACAGAGCTCCAGTAAGCTTACAGCATGCATGACACTTCCCCTTATGAGGTCATCTACCTCTTAGGCTTGCACCATGGTGTTGTTGCACTTAGACAGTTGGGTGCTAGCTAACACTGAGGGCAAATATGTGATTCAGTATCAATCCCCTCATTTGCATAAAACTGATTGCTAATACATGGTTACAAGACTGACACTCACCCTTCTCCCTTAGCAACCACTATTCAATGGTATTGCTGTCTTCTGCATGCCATTGACTATTATGGCAGAATGCTGATTTTGGTTTAAAAGCTTATTTCCTATTTTTTTTTTTATTTTCAGCCCATTCCTGTTTGCGCACCGCTGCCCTACGCTTAAACGGCCAAAATCGGCCAAAAAATAAATAAATGTTATTTTTTATAATTTTGCAACCATTTACCATGCCAATGGCCATCTATTCGGCCATTGCCATGCCTACTACATTGAATACATGCTTTCTTTTGAGCAGTCATGCCTCCATTTTATAATTTGAAGAAATGTATTTGGTTAGTAGCCAAATACATTTCTTCAGGTTACACTATTCCTGCACAGATGTCTGCCTGCTTCCTGGATCACTAATTCACCTCATTTGCATGGTTTTTACCTGCAATGGAGTAACTAGCATACAGGAGCTGTGTTCATGCAGGAATAGTGTAGGAGTGCTCGCGCACGTCCCTGGAGCTCATTCCTGGATCGCTCGTTGGCCATATTGCATGCAGCAGCTCTTGCACTATTCCTGCAAACCGTGCAGAGCTTGCTGAATCCTGGGGATAGTTTATCCTGGTGTTCCACAAGAAAAGATCCAGCTTTTGACTAGTTTTTGAAGAACGGGATGGAGGGTATTGACCTGATAGATAGAGATTAGGAGTTCCAGGCCTCTGCATCAAAAACAGACAATGCCAAGTAGATTTGATAAGTTTGTGGACAGACATTAGTTTTTGGTTATTGGATTGTAATGACTGACTGAAAACACAGTTGTGTAGCATGTTATTTAGTGCTGGACAAGCAGATGGTTTCTGGTAATTTTATAGGCAGTAATAAGCTGTGTATATGTTAGGCAATAGGGTAGTTCTAATAAATTTAGGCTTTTTAGTGTTCTACAATGGTAGCATTGCCACCTCATAGCAAGATGTTGTCCGTTCGATTCTCAGCTAGAGCGTCTTCTGTGTGGTGGCATACGTGAATGAGGCGTGCCTTCGCTGAAGGTTGTGCATCAGGGCTGGTAACCCGGTACGTAAAAATCCATTACCAATCATTAGCGGACCGGAGTTCTGCTGTGGCGACCCCTAACTGGGAAAAGCCGAAAGACACAAACAAAGTGTTCTACAATGGTGGGTTCTGAAAAGGGTATTTGCTGCCAATTTAGCAACTTTGTTATAGTGTTGTTCACGTTTTGATTCTTGTGATGCCTGAAGGTTAGTAAGGATGGGAGTGCCAGTAGTGGCAAGTGTAGTTTTAGTTGCAATTGTGAGAAAGTTTTTTGGCTCTATAAAGCATCCCTGTCAAATTTAAGCTT
This sequence comes from Protopterus annectens, assembly GCF_019279795.1. Taxonomy (NCBI): domain Eukaryota; kingdom Metazoa; phylum Chordata; order Ceratodontiformes; family Protopteridae; genus Protopterus; species Protopterus annectens. The sequence continues at coordinate 766,282,341 of NC_056746.1, forward strand.
ATCATCCACTATCACCTCTAATAATTTGCTATGAGAAGTAATTTAAATGGTTGTATTATCAAGATCAAGGAGTTTAAATTTTCTTTTTTATGGGAGAGAGATTTGGGGGAAAATAATTTTTTTTTTGATTGAGCATGAATTGTGATTTACACTGCCATCTTTCAGTTACGTTAAAGCTTCCTGAGTAATGTTTTGGAGGTGTGCCGCATTGTCAGATGTACAAATGAGTGTGTAGGTCTGCTGTATGGATGTGTGGAGGGTGTTGGTGAGAACACTAAAGAGGAGAAGATCAAGGATAGAGACTTGTACTGCACCAGTGGTGACTTAGATATGGACAGAGGGTGGAGGGCCATTTTAACGACTGATACCTATTGGATATTTGAACCAAAGAAAGCTGGACTGAGAGAGACCTAATGAGGACATTTGAAATAGAAGTTTGCTGTGACAAACTATGTTGAATACTTTAGACAAGTCTAGAAATCAAGAAGAGACTAGTTTCCCATCATCCCTAGCTTTACTGAGAGTATCTGTATAGGTTAGAAGTGCAGTGTAAGTACTATGAAAAGGATGGAAGCTATGTTGTGTGGGGGATAGGAGTTCTTCTGCAGGAGACAGTTTAGCCATTGTGTTTTGAATACATTTTTAAAGTATTTTGGAGAAGGGAGATAACATTGCTGTAGGTCTAAAGTTAGTAATGTTAGTAACATCTGTTGAATTTCCTCCTTTGTGCAGAGGGATAAAGTGTGACTTTTTTAGAGGGAGGGAGCATGGGATTCCTGGGTTGACCTATTTATAAGGATTGAGACAGGGTAGGTAATGTTATCGACCATTATTTTAAGGTATTTGTTTGGAAGGTCATCAGCTGAAGTAGAGCTTGGTATGAGTTTAAGAGTAGTTTTATATAGGTTGTGAGCACAGGTTTGAAGGTGAAAGTGGATGTAGTGATACATGGCTGCTGGACAGGGTTAGGATCAGAGTTCGGGAATTTCTGGTTAGAGATGCTATACTATCTATGAAATAAGAGTTGAATTGTGTTGCGGTTTCAAGTGATGAATTAGTTGGAGAGGAGTTAGAGGTGAATTTATGGCTGGGGTGCAAGATTTCTTTAATGGCTGTCCAAAATATTTTAGGGTTGTGTTTACTATTAGTAATCACCAGTACCTAAATTGAATGTCAAGCTACCAAACACTCAAAATAATAAACCCAAGAGAAAAGCATTAAAGATGGTGAAGGAGGTATTAATCACAGACTTAACCCTTTCACTCTTAACAGTACATAGGGCTTCATCAGAGTAAAAACAAAGACCACACACACTTATTAATTACATCAGTTATATAGCAGCCAACCAAATAACTTGATCAATTTACTTAATCAAGAATTATTATTTTAAACCAATACAAAGTATCTAAAATCTCTCAAATACAAGCCCACCATGATACATGTTGTTAGGAAAATAATACACAAAAATGAATTAACACACCAAGTAAATATTAAAAAACACCAAACTTATACATGTTCTTATAAAAAGGGTATACAATTTAAATCAAATTAACCTTGACCACAACTTTAAAATCCCTATAAGAGAGCAACAATCATTAATTCCTGGTTTGACCATAACATTTAACCTCAGTTGCCAAAGCATTTCTCTGTATTCAAGTAAACTGTTACTGTCACAACCTCTATTATTACTTTCAATTTTATCAGTGACAAAAAACAAAAACTAACATGTTCTCCAACACAATCCTTCAATCTCCTAACGGTTTTAACCACATAAAAAACCTGATAGGTCATACAAGTAGCAATATATATTACGTTTCTCATGTTACAATTACAATGTCCTGGGCAACTGATGGTTTGGCCATAATTCATAACAGTAATGTAAGGACCATCACTGATACATTTGCAAAATTTACAAGTCCCACACTAAAACATATGTGAGTTCAGTGTACACTTAGTGGGGAATATTTTTGTACTCTAACAGACTCTTAAGATTACAACCCTTACAATAAACTATCTGTGGCGTTACACCTATATGGTCTTTAATTTCAGGTATGTTGTTTTACAAACAAGTACCCAGAGGTCTGCACATTTGAAAATATCTGAACGGGATGGATACAGGCTCTGTCATGCATGGTGAATATATAGAGTTTTTTGACCATATGAATATCGAAATGATGAGATGTGAGACAATGAATGTAAGTTGCCGAAGCTAGGTAATGATATCAAACATCTTAACAGTAGTATAACTAAAGATTTGCTTTTTGCTTCATATATGACCAATTATTAACAGTTGTTTGTTGAATTAGATGGCTTGGTCAAATGTAATTTATAGAGGAAACAGCAGACGTTATTAAGTGATTCTCACAAAATGGAATACCCTACATCTAAAAGTTTTTAACAGATCTTTTGTTTCAACAGATCACTAGAGCAGTGATGCTGATTTTCTTTCAGCTGAACCTTCCAATGAACCACATTGTGAACGAATTTCCCCCCTGAGATGTTCAGAGAGGCTGGCCCATCAGAATCATCAAACTTGTGTGCAGGAAGGGGGGACAAGAATGCCAGTGATGTAACAAAGAAGGGGAAAACCAAATGAAACAACATGCAATCCAAATGGAGATGAGGCTAGAATGGTTTGACATTGCACACAAAGGACAATTTTTGTGCAGGGATTTTAAATTTTATCATTTTAGTGACCTCAGTTTAACATCTGGCCATTGTACCCTCCTTGAAAAAGGTTTCACTTATGCCCCATCCTTATTAACTAATCTTAAACTTTATACTAGGCAACTCAACTTGAGAATGTGTTTTAGTAACAACTCAGTGCCCATCAAAGGCTGCTCTTAGAGAAGAAAGAGTATATGTTTTTCCTGCCTCTCTTCCACTTATTTCTAAGTTCAAGCATGTTTGAGAATGGGAGTTGAGAAGTATAATTAAGAGGAGGTCTTCTTTTGCTGATAACTTGCAGTCTGTTGAAAGAGTTTGTTTAAAGCAACTTATTTTCAACCAGGACATCATAATTATGAAACCTGACAAGAGAGGGGGTGTGGTCATTATGTATTATTTAGGTTACTCCTTTAAGACATTTGAAATTTTGAATGACTGTGCCACTTATTCAAGAGTGTCAAGAAATGAGATCAATATAGCCTACATGAAGATTGGTTATTTGTTATTTGATGCTTTCACACAAAGGTTTATTGATCACAGTGAGCCTGATTACCTGACTGTCACAAAACCACTTATACCTACCATGTTTGACATCTCGAAAAGTCATAAAAATGAACACTGAACCACTGGCAGCTTACATTGATTTTCACTGCAATCACATTACATCCAACAAACTTTATATCTTACATGATTTTTGGCACTTGTTAGACTCTCTTAGATGAATTACAATGGAGATTAAATTTTTTGACCATTGATGTCATTAATCACTTTTTGGTTATTCCCCACACGACAGGCTTAGAATTGTTTCATGGAGCTTTAAGGGACAATGATAATATGCGTAATAGTAAAGTGAACCTTTTGGCTGCATTCATGGAAGAGATTTTAAACAATAACTTTGTGTTCTTTTTCCAGCAAATTTCGGCCGTCGCAATGGGGGCCGAATATGCACCAATTTATGCAAATTTAGTCTTGGCTGAGTGGGAGAAAATGTATGTGTTTCCTTCTCCTTTTATTGACCAAATAGTACCATACTTTAGATTTTTGGATGACATTTTGATCCTATGGAAGGGTGACCAGGATGACATCCTGAAATTTATTGACTGTTTACATAGTACTTGTTCATTTGTAAGGTTCACTTTTAAGACTGATGTTACATCCCGAAATTGATTGTTTACATAGTACTTGTTCATTTTTAAGGTTCACTTGTAAGATTGATGTTACATCTATTGACTATTTAGACATACCTTTGTATAAGGACCCTGTAACTGGTCTCTTAGGCGCTAACATTTTTTGAAAGAAAACATACTTCAACTCTTTTTTGTGTTTTGACAGTTGTCATGCCTCTTTTCAAAGAAGAGTGTGGTAAAGGGGTAGATGGTGTGTATGTATAGACTTATCAGTAACGATGACAAATTTACATTGGCGATAAAGAATCTTGTTGAGATGTTTAAATGTAGGGGGTACCCAACTAATTTACTGAACAGGCTGAGAAAAGAAGATAGGTTGAGTGCAGGTCATCAATTTATGACACATAATAATGATGTTGTTGCTCTATTTGACCACACAAGAACAGATGCAATGGTTATTCCATATAATCAGGATACCCCCAATATAGTGGCTACAATCAAAACTTATTGGAAAATATTATTTACCCCTGAAATTAAAGAATGTCTAGGTGTAACCCCACAGATAGTTTATAGTAGGGGTCACAATCTGAAGAATCTATTGTAGCACAAAACGTTCCTCTCTAAGTATACACTGAAGTCATGCACATTTAAGTGTGGGACTTGTAAATTTTGCAAATTTATCAACAATGGTCCATACGTTACTGTTATAAATTATGGCCTAACCATCAGTTGCCCAGGACATTGTAATTGCAATGTGAGAATGGCAACATACTTTGCTACTTGTATGACCTGTCAGGCATTTTATGTGGACAAAACTGTTAGGAGATTGAAGGATCTTATTAGAGAACGTGTTAGTTTTGTTCTTTGTCATTGATAAAATGGATAGTAATGATAGAGGTGGTCACAGTGACAGTTTACTTGAATACAGAGAAATGTTTTGTAACTGAGGATAAATGCTATGGTCAAACCAGGAATTAACTATTGTGTTCTGTTATAGGGATTTTAAAGTTGCGAGCAAGGTTATTTGGATTTAAATTGTATAACCTTACAAGAATATGCATAAGTTTGTTTATTTTTAATATTTACTTGGTGTGTTAATTCATTTTTTGTATTATTTTCCTAACAACATACTATGGGAGGCTTGGGATATCAGATATTTTCTATTGCTTTTAAGTAATAATTGTGGATTAAGTTAACTGAAAATTTTATTTGGTTGGCTGCTATATAATTGGGGTCTATACTAATTTCGCAAAAGATGTGTTTATTGAATACACCTTCAGCGAACACCAGCTTCCAAAATTCACTTCAGCGAACTCACAAACACTCGGTCACCAGCCATCCGGAACACATAACGGACTAAATCAAATCCACCCAAGTGGAGGGCTTCAATGACTAAGCCACCAACATGGAGGGGGCTGCGCCCCCACCCCCCAACTCCAAGATCGCACTACAGTGGAGAAAGGGCAAAGTTGCTGTGATGGCCAAATGTTTGCAAACTGTGGGAAAATTCTGCAGTTCGCTGAAGTAAATTTTGGCGGCTGGTGTTCGCTGAAGAAGTATTTGATGAATAAGTCTTTTGCAGAACTAATATACACTCATATAATTGATGTAATTATATTAAATGTGTGTGGTCTTTGTTTTTCACTTTGATGAAGCCCTATGTACTGTTAAGGGTGAAAGCACTAAGTCTTTGTTTGTGAGTAAAACTTCTTTCACCTTCTTTATTGCATTTCTCTTGGTTTTATTATTTTGTGTTTACTATTATTCTAAAAGTTATTATACTATAGCTTTTTGTCTTTATTAATTTACTTTTTAGTAGGATTGCAAAACATTCATGATATTGTGGTGTTTTATATTTTTGCCATTCTTTCCATATTTTTTCTCTGTCCTGCAACCCTTTACTTACAATTGTCTGCTGTTGGTAACCCTAAAAAAATCTGGTAGGAGATAAAATGCTTCACAGGACAGATGTCCAACTTATTTCACCCTCGTCTGGTAGTAAGTAATTCTCACAATAATACTGCAGAAGACTATAAATTGCTCCTCATCTCCTCCATCCATGACATCACAAACTCCTCACAGGCTAACAGCTTCTGTTCCACTGCATACAACCTTTCATAGTTTTTTCTCTCTACCCTCTTGCAAAGTAGATTTGCAGCAATCTTCTACTGGAACCAGTAAACTCCAACCTTCTTTGAAAAACATTTTAGAAAGGCCACAAATATAACTGCAAAATCCCTTACATGCATCTATAATTTGTCACTTGCTACTGTTTTTTCCTCCTGCTTTTAAATATTCCATTATTATTCCTCTGCCTATTCCTAAGTCATAGAAGGATTTTTTTTACTGTTTCTCCCCTATCTATAAACATCTTAAATGCATAAATAGTTATGGTCTTCCTTCTGACAAGCAACTTGGTTTCTGAAACTCATTTAGCACTCCTACTGCTGTCCTCACAGCAAGTAATACCATTGACTATAAATATCAATTATGGCCTTATCAGCCCTGGCATCTTTGTAGATTTGTCTACAGCATGTGAAACTGTTAACCATAAACTTCTGTTATGTAAGCTAGCCAAATGTAACTTTGGTCAAAAAATATAATTAATTTGTTTCATAGCTATTTGAAGACTAGAACATTTCAGTTTAACCATAATAATCATACTTCTGCCATTGGTATTTTTATCACAGAGGTCCCACAAGCTTTTGTTTTACTCCCTTTGTTGTTCTCCTTGTTTATTAAAGATCTCCCTGATTACCTTCCCAAACTGGACATTGTACTATACACAGATGCAGGGCTAGCTTTAGGCCATTTGGACCAATTTGGCCCAGTAGGGCCCCGCTCCCTCAGAGGGCCTCACACTTGGCTATGACAGATTCATTATGCTAATATGACTTACAGGTTTACCTGGGAGACACTACTGCATAGTCCAAGGCATTTTCCTACTGTAGTCCTGCTCCCGTAGTGCTTACAACTACAGTATTATTAGGTACCGTATCATTAGTAACTGCAGCTTCATGCCTGCTGTATTACCTGCTTGCACTCCCATAGTAGTTAGGTGCTGCTGTTGAGTGCTCATCAGGGTTTTCAGCCTAAAACTGGTTGGATTAACTATCTGGTTTTGTATATCAGAAGATAAGACCAGGTGTATTTTGAAGACTTATAGAGAGGCACAGTTTTCTTTTGCTTCTCTTATGGATATGGAGTATATGAATACGGTTACAAAAAGTGCAATAGTCAGTCTCAGACAACATGAAACAGATACTAGTATGTATTCAAAATGCAGCTACTGCAATGATAGTTAAAATCTGATCACTAAGTCTTATGACAGAATGTTACCAATTCAGCAGTATGGCAGAGAAATGCTTGTTTCACTTATAGAGAGGAGTTAAATAACCCCAGAGAAGTGAAACTTGAGGTGTATGTGCTGAGCAGTGGGAGACACCTACTTTTGAAGGTATGCCACAATTTTCAGGATCGATTTACCCTTTCACATACTTTGCTCAATCTCCTCATCACACATGATTTTTTGAAGCTGTCTAGAACACAGAAAACCACACTATATGACCAACATACTAGTGGCATCAATAATTTATAGAAAGAGGACACACATCTTACAGCTCCCTTTTTTCCGAAGTGAAAGTAAATGACCTTCTGTGGTAGAATTTTGCAATGCAATTATTTAAAATTTACAGATTTTACACTTTCTCTGATTTTGTACTTATATTTTTCCATCATTTTTGTAACTCTGGTTTTTAAAAGTGTAACCCACTTTCCTCCTGGAAGAGGGAACAGTTATGTACTATTTGATATTCACATCTTATGCTAATTAGATGTCCAAATTTCTGACTGGATGAACCTACACTTCACGGACCTTTGCTCCTATTTTGAATGTCTGCAGGTTTCTTTGGAGAAAATATAAAAGGAACAATGTTGTTGCAGTATATACACACTTGTTGGGGATGGTATGTGAAAGAGAGTAATGCATGAGTCAAATCAGGGGAAGACAAGAAAGGAGAGAGAATTATAAAACAGGAAAATAAAATGTGTGGCAAGAGGGAAGTGTGCAGCTATTTCCTACCCAAGTTCAGGAGACCCAGGCAATAGTACAGAGTTGAGGAAAATGTCTGATGGTATACAAAGGTGCACTGATCTGGTGACACCAGATAGCCGCAAGACCTCAATGGCCCATTAAATAACTCCCTTACAGTGTACCTGGATAAATTAAGCAGACCATGAGAAAGGAACTACAGGAGATGTCTGATTGGAGGTAATACAGGAGTTTACTTCTTATGACAAGATATAAGTGAATAAATAAACATGTTATTTTATTTTAATACACAGTAATAGCATACATTTCTGATATCTAATCTGAAATAGACTTAAATTCAAACAGCCAGCAATTGGAGGACTGGTGGAGTGGCAAATGGAGGGCCAGATAAGGGGGCCCACCAACATGTTCCAATTTGGGGTCCACAACTGCTAAGGCCCACCTTGCATATATTGTTTTTGCAAGCTAATACATACCCAATCACTCTCCAAACCAAGCTTCAACTCTCCTTCTCCAAAGTCGTCCACTGAGCCTAATTCAAACAAGCTTTTGATAGATCAGAAAGAAAATGTTATGTTCATAGGTTCATAGGAGGTTACTAGGCTAGCAGCCCTAGAGCTTTTATAAGCCTAGCCATGTTAATCATGGGTTGCCCCAATTGTCCTTGGTTAGACGGACGTACTTTACATATCAGCACCGACTAACGCTGTCCATGAGGGATATGGTTGCCACCCCTAGGGTGAATTTGCGGTCACCCATCCATTTGTCCAGGTTACACTTGAATACGGTCATTGAGGAGCTCTGCTTTACATGAATTGGAAATTTATTCCAGAGCAGTGGCAATCTCTGGGAGGCATACCTTTCTCTCCAGCATATTCTATTAGTGACTCTAGTGCTATTTGATTTGCAGATGTGCAGCATTTCCATCAGGTTGGGGTCAGAGACTGCCATATAGGCCAGGCACAAGTTGCTTCTCAGTAGCTTATATGATACCGAGTACAGTTAAAGGGCTATCAGTCCATCCACATAGGTCATGGTTTGGAGGCCTTGAATCTTCTTAGTGAAAGACCTCTGTGGTTTCTCCAGTTGCTGCAGGTAACATGCAGAAGAGAACATTGTTCTCTCTTAATGGTCTGATTAGGGTTAAGTAAAGTGGGGTTATAACATCGTTAGACCTGGATATGATGCCTTTACTTATGAGATGCGCACTGTAGAAGGCTTTCCTTACTACCATGTAAAACCTGGTTGTCAAAGTTCAGATTGCTGTCAACCTGTGTTCCCAGATCTCACACCACAGGGTTTGAACTTAGAGGGGTGATGGCAATATTGTAATTAGTGGGGAATTCCAATTTGCTAAATGGGATAATAGTGCACTTTTTTGCATTTAGTTTTAGACTGTGACTTTGGCACCAGTCATTTGTTTGTGTTAGCCCCTCTTGTAATATGTTATTGTTAGGGGAATGAATAATTGCACCTAGTTTACAATCATCAGTGAACTTAGTAAGCCAAAGGCAGTCTACTTTAGCCTGGACTTCCAAGAAATAGATTCCAACTAATAAAGTGCCCAGGACAGATCCTTGCGGTATGCCACTGGTGACAGGTCTACTGGTAGAGGTGAAATCATCAACTTAGACAGTATGTGTTTTGTTGGTGAGCCAATTAGCTACCCATCTAGTGATGTAAGGGTTAACACATAGCTAGGAAAGTTTTTCAATGATACCAGAGTGGGGGATTATGTCAAAGGCTTTGGTTAAGTTCAGATAGGCAGTATGCACTGTCTTACCATCATCCAGATCTTTGGTGACGTTCTCAAAGAAGTCTACCAGGTTCAGTATGCATGATCTACCCTTAATAAAGCCAAACTGGGTTGGGTCTAGAGTTTGAAGGTCGCATATGTCCTTGTTGATAAGGGCCATGACTATCCTTTCCATGGCCTTGCAGATGAGTTGATGGCCCCACCCTTTCTGCAAGGGGATTACTGTTGCTATTCTCCATTCTGCTGGTACAATCCAGTTCTCAGGCCATGGTTAAAGAGCATGGTAAGTGGATCAACTAGGTCCTGTTTTAGATTGCTTAGTAAGCAACTTGGGATGTTATCTGGTCCCATTGAGGCCATCTTTTTGGCATTGGAGAATGCAGATGTGACTTGCTCTCTATAGATACCAGGTAGAGAACTGGTGTCAGTTATGCTTTGGGGTATGGCTGGTGGGGATGGGGGGAGGGGATTGAAGTTTGCACCAAATCTGTCAGCTAGTAGGTTGGCAATTTCCTCCGGTATAGTGTGAGTGGTACCATCTACTATCAATTTGGCACATAGCTGGGCAATCCCTTTTAGCTTGCAGACATAGTTAAAGAATACCTTATGATTTTCCTTGGCTACAGATGCTATTTTAGCTTCATAATTAGCTTTATAGGACTTTACAAGACTTTTGATTTGCATGCTCAGTCTGTGGAGGGAATTCTTCCTCTGCAGAAACAGCTGCCTCTTGTTCTTGGACAGCGGTTTCTTCCTTTTGTTATACAATCTGTTTATACTAGATGTCCACCAAGGTGGCTTGTGTTTTTTGGGAGGGCCTGGTTTTAATCCTGTCAGATATAGCCAAGTCTATACAGTTGATAAGATGATTATATAGGGCATTTGTATACATCTCTGCATAGGAATCATTATAGCCTGTGATTGCAGGGGGTATAAAACTTTTTATACCACCACTTAGTAGGCTGTACTTTGCTTTGGAGAAGTCCCTTAGTGTTCTGCTCTTTTGGGGATGTGGGGTCCAGTAGTTACTTTGAATGAGACTTATTTATAATCTGACCTTACCAGGGAGGGCATCACACAGGGGGCAGTGTACTGACCACCCATGTTGGTGAGTACTATTCCAAGGACATTAGAGCACCTTGTGGGGTGCAGACTATCTGTTCCTGAGCATTTGCACTGATAAAGTCCAGGAACTTCTAGCTGAGCATGTTTGAGCTCATTTATGCTACCTAGTCAATGGAGGGATAATTTAAATCTACCATGACTACGGTGTTGGGCTGTATGGCCAGTGACTTCAGTAAGTCCAGGTAGGCATTGTGCTTCATGGAGGGGGACATATAGCTAGCAATGATGTGATAGGGCATTTTACCTTTAGTTAAACTGGGCATGGAGTAGTTCAAGAGAGTCATACTGTTTGACCAATCTGGAAGTGTACTTGGCTTTAATGAAGATGGCTACACCTCCACCTTTGGTTCTTTCACCCTCATTCTGATGTTGGAACATGTGGAAGGAATTGTTTATATTGTGGCATCATCCTGTTACAAAGGTGGAGTGCTCTCTGCAGCTTTGAACCATGTTTTAGTGACTGTATAGACATTGGCATCTTCCAAGTTAAGGAGTGCTTCCAGGGAGTCTAGTTTTGTGTTCAAAGTCCTAGCATGAAGCAGCAAAACCTTGGGTTTGTCTGGAGTGGATTTTGCTATGTTGGAAATTTTGTCATTCTGACATTGCCTAAAAAGGCACTGTGTGGAAGACAAGCACCTTAGCCAGTATTTGCAGACCATCTCTGGTAATGCAGTGTGGCATGTCGACCATGCCTTCCCAGGCTGACAAATACTGGTCCCCCATGGAAAGACACTAGAAGCTAAGACAATTGTCGAAGTCAATCATTTTTTGTTTATATTGTGGCATCATCCTAGGTGAAGGTAGAAATGTTTAGGGCTAGGGTCATACCTGCCTGGGATACATAATCTGAGAATTCAGTTATGTCTCTCTTCATATAGTCCAGGGAGGTATGTCTCAAGTCATTCACCCCAACATGGACTATGACAAAGTCATAACAATACTTAACTTAGTGAGTGACCTGAGTCTCTTCCTCTTACAAGCTCCCTCATTTAACATCTATTACTATAACCTGACAATTAAAACATAATACCCTATGTTTCAGACTACAGATACTTAGGTCTCACCCTCAATGGCTCTTTCTCTCTTTTCCATCCACAAAGGCATCATTACTAGCAAAGTCCTTTGTCAACTCAAACATTATTATATACACCTTCTGATGCCTCAAGCTAGAATTGATCTAGCTAAAAATGTTTTCCTCCATAAACTGGAATATGGCCTACCATTTTTGACTTTCCACTCGTTCCTCCAATAATAAACTACTTCCAACTACAGAAAATAAAATCTGTAGATGTGCACGTCTTGTAGATTCTTGACCTCACCTTCTGCAGAAAATAAAATGGATCCTATAACTGACAGAGCCAACTTCTCACACCTTGTTTAAAATATTTACAAGAGGGATACTGCCAACCCCAAGAAAAGACTCTTTCGTATTCGATAACCAATATAATTCCTTAGCTATTCCTAAGAAGACAGTATCTCCCTACACAGGCCACCCTTTAAAATTGTGTCGGGTGAAAGAGCCTTTTTCAGACCTGGACCAGCACAGTGGAACAATCTTCCCTGATCTAAACAATAAAGAAAGCATTGTTGAGTTCAAAACCACACATGATGAACACCTCCTTAACGTGTATGCTTGCAAATGCTTTAAAAATAATGGGTAATTAAATTGCCTCATTTCCTATTTCTTCATTACTTGTTTAAAGAAGAGCTTTGAAAGTAGAAGCCTGTACAGTTGTATATATATATATATGTGTGTG
>NC_056746.1:766297323-766391877 GCF_019279795.1 Protopterus annectens
TTTTTAACTTTTGTACAATACTTTTTGTATTTGTCACTATACTCTTGTGTGCAGTTCATGGCTGAAAAGGATCTTCTGAGCAGTCCACCTAACTGGTTATCAAATATAAATAAATAAATAAATAAACACCCCATGTCTGCAGTTGGGAAGGTAAAAGTCAACCAATTCCAGCACAGTAGAAATGCTACGATAAGAACATAATTATATAACAAGAATACTATAGGACAGCACAGAATAAAAATGTTGCTCTCTGCCCAAGGAGGTTGTTTACTATCCAAATAAGGGCTGCCACAGTGCTATCATGAGTGGAGAACTGGACTGCAAAAGTACATGAGCCAAACTGTCGAGCGTCTTCATAACACTGCATTTCGTTTACCAGGACAGAATAACTACATGAATTTCTGTAACAAAATTCCATAGCCATCACTGAATTTACTGACACTTACAATAGCTGTAAATGTAACAATATTACATGTTGCAGTCTATGGTTAAATAATTATTCAGTTTAATTTAATTTTACTTTTATTTTATTTGTAGTTTTTTTATTTCCTTCTTTATGGTACTCCATGAACCTCTCTTATCTCCACTGATACATTACCTGATAATACTCAAACTCTTCTGCAGCTGCTACAATAAGTAAAAATAAAAGGAAAAAGAAGGGATTATTGAACTTGCGTGCACGTGCAGCATGCTTCAAAGGACTGCAATACTTGATACTTCTACAAGGTTTCCCCATATAAATTTGATAAGACAAATAACTGTATACTTTCTGGTTTGTTTTTATTCTGCATTTTATCCTGTCGCCTACAACCTCTCTATTAGCAAATGAAACATACAACTCTATAAATGTAAGTAATGCTCTACAGCATGGGCCATAAAGAAATAATTATGTTTACATTCTGTCTATAAAGTAGGGAAGGTATCCAATGTGCAAAAAAGAAATGCTGTTTATGCCTATGGAAAATTGAAGGCATGTTTTGCAACTGTAAATAAATTGTAAGCGGCACCAAATACCTTTGGAGGGGAAAATGACTGAGACATTGGTGAAAAATTTGCTGCTATGACAACTTTATCAGAAAGTCAATGTCAGGAATGTCAAAGGCTTGTAGGTATTTCTGTGCTGTAAACAACTTTCAAGTGTTCAGTATAAGCTAAAACAAATCAGTGCCATTAATGGTCACTTTCCAACAGAACCTTGTCCTGTTCATCTACTACCCAGTCTGACACTTTGTCAACCCTGAGTTGTGTAAAAGAAAGCCAAAAAAAGCTATTCTCATTGAAAGTGTAACAAAGTGCTTATTACAAATGTGACAAGTGGCATTTCTCAGTTACCATAACACACATGAAGATTTTCAGTGCTTCAGCCCTAACTGTAGTTACAGTGTTGGCATTCAGGTATCATAGTTGAGTACCATGGGTAACTGCTGATCATGCTCCCAATCCCTTATACCCAGGGCAACTGCCCCCTCTCAACCCATCCTAGATACACTTCTGACTTTCTAATATGTGCATTTTACATTGCTGCTATTAATATGATATTCCAATGATGGTTTCATCATTAGGCATACCTGCAAAATATATAATTGATCGGGGCCCTAAGCAATTTGCATTAAAGCAAATCTAATGAACAATATGTGGTTCAATAACTTCCTCCACACCCTTTCCACCTATGAGATGCATGGTGCCTCTGAATGCAACATTTGTGCAGCATGAGAAAAATTTGAGAATTCCTCCATATATTATCAATACCATGTTACATGCCTTACAAAAGGTGCTGTAATGGTGTTTTTGTTCCAAATAAAGAAGCTTCCATTACCAGTGACTATCTCCGTGTGGTGACTCCAGTGGATTTTGTGTTTCATAGCCTTACAAAAGGTGCTGTAATGGCCCTTGGGAGTGCAATATATAAGAAATACATTTAGTAAACACATTTCTGACTACAAATGTTACCAGACAGACTGAGTTATGACCATGACAATGCAAAGAAAACTGTGGAATCCTATATAAAGTATCTAAAGCTGTAATATAATTTCTTTATTTATTTATTTACATTTGTTGACTGGGAGAGTCCGACTGGACACAGGTCCATTTTCAGCAGAGGCACAGGGAGAAAAGTTCCACATTTAATGTTACTGACATATACATTTAGAGAAAAATTGCATTTAAAAATTCTAGACATAGAATATATGATAGGAGTTATTAGGGAGTTGGGTCTAGCAGACTGTGTGTGGACTGCAATGATCAGCATCATGCTGTAAACCCAGATTTGTAGATGATTGTGTTTTCACTCCAGCACTGATTCACTGTGTTTGCATTTTTTTCTCTTCTTCCAGGCTGTATGACCATGGAGTTAGTATATATAAGTAAGGGGGGGAGGGTTGTAGTGGTGTGGGTGGCTTGCCACCCTGCAAAACAAAAAGAATTATGGTATATTTGTTGTGAAGAAAATTTTCTGTGAAATGAGTTTTCAATCAAATGGGCTCGACCATTTGAGCTTCAATGAAATGAACATTCAGTGAAATTACATGATCCCATATAGATATATACAATTTACCACCAAAATTTCAAAGGATCTTGATGGAAAATCATGTGGCTGAAAGGCAGTTTTCAAACTTTCACAGTGCCAAACTGGATTAATACAGAATCACAATAATGAAAGTAAAGTCTGATTAGTTACTATGAGTTTGGCATTATGAACGGAGATCACAGTACAGTGAAGATCAGGAAATTTACTCCTTTCCTCACTGTAGTGTGATCTCAGAGTTGGTATATAAAATTTAAAGGGGATGTGAGGGGTGCAGCCCTCCCTTATGGGGGTGCAGTAAGTATCTCTAGTAAGGGATAAAAATGTCCCTCAAGTCTTTTCCTAGTCACTTCATCAAGAAGAGGTAACACAAATTGCTCAGGATAACCTCTTTGTGCCGACATATTCAATAAAACTTCCCTTTCTGCATAAAAATCATTGATCCTGCTAGTCATGCGGGCCAACCTCACTCCCTGCCCCTTAACCAGGGAGCGTTTCTGATGTGCAGGATGCCCGCTCTCATAATGAAGAAGGGAGTTCAAATAGGTCGTTTTACGATATATGGTAGAATAAAATTGTGCAGAGGTATAATCCTTGCTAATCCTGATGTCCAGGTAACTGATGGAATCAACATGAGTTTCCATAGTGAATTCCAGAAATCTAGTGCTAGAATTGAGGAACAAAAAAAATTCATCCAACTTTTTGATAAAGTGACTAGGAAGAGACTTGAGGGACATTTTTATCCCTTACTAGGGATTGACATCTCCAGATTGTGTGCTCCTTTGGAGAGCAGGGATTCATCCTCTGGTCGTTTTCACCATGGTTTTATATTAACTTACACCCCTCAGTTCCCACTGATTCGGGACATTGTCTACAAGAACTGGTTTATTTTGGAAGGAGACAATGCCATAAGAGAGAGAGTAGGGGAAGCCCCTGTGGTAGTGTACAGAAAGGACACCAGTGTTAAAAATATCTTAGAGAGGAGGAAAGGTGACAATACGGCTGGAGCATTAGGGAGAATGTCCAAATGCAAGCAGTGTACTCACTGCAAGTATATTTTGGAAGGTGACAGTGTTTTTCTTAACGGATATGGATGGGTGAAATTTCAGTTTAAGTACAACTGTAGCAGTAAGAATGTCATATATGCTGGTATTTGTCAGAGGTGTGCCTGTTTTTACATAGGCAAGACCAAAAATACCTTTTGTACACGTATTTACCAGCATTTATATGACATTAGGAAAATGAACCTAAAAAATTCACTGGCCAAGCATGTCAATACCCACCCAGGTCACAATTTTAAATTCACAGTTCTTGAACAGCTGACTATGGATGAGAGAGGAGGTCCTGTGGATTACTGGCTTGAATACAAAGAACTGTTATGGCAATTAAGGGTCAATGCCAATATATTTCCAGGGTTGAATGAAATGGTTTCAATAACCAGCTTTTTGAGGTTAAAAGCTGATTTTTTTATCTAATTTTTTTATCTAATTGTTGATTTTTTCCTCTAATTGTTGATTTTTTATTCAATTGTTCACTTTATGATTTTTGTCAAAATACTAAGTTTAAAGTACATGTTGAATCATGCTTTATAGTTAGTTTGTTTTTATCTTGCATGTATAACTGTGGAGCAAATATGGAGTCTGTACCTTTAAATGCCTATGGTGTGTTTTACAAATTGGTTTGGAATGTGTTTGTAATGAGTATTTAAGGAGTGGGGTGGAGGCACTCTGTTTTTTCTGAAGAAGTCAACTGTAATCTGTGACGAAAGCGCTTAAGAATAAATTGTATCCTTGTTTCTTGTAACACCAGCCTGCTTTGTGATTTCTCAGTTTATATATCTAAGGGTATACTAAAAATTATTGAAACAGCCAAATGTTGACATTTCCAAGACAACAAAAGAACAAATAAAATGTAAACACTTCACTACACTTGTGTCAAGAGATAACATCTGAACATGCAAGTTAAAAACATTGTTTTATGCAAGTGGACATGCCACCCTGCATCCATCATGTGTGGGCTGTTCTCCCCCTCATATCCCTGCAAATTTTATATTTTATCTCTCAGACTGAACAATACCTGGAAAAGTTCATATTCATATTTCACAACTCTGATAATGAATCGATCTCATACACATGTTGACCACCTGTTTAGTTGAACAAATTGCGTTGACTAAAAATATGTCATCTTTAATGACGATCAGTTTAATTCCTAGCACCCATATATATGAATATAATATTTATGTATACACACATAGATATATACATATGCACATCTTATATGGTACTTTAATACAAAAGAAAAGTAGCCACACCCACCCACCTCTGCAGGTCATCATTCTTGCATCTGCATTGCTCTCCAGAACAGGGGAAGCTTATAAAACAAAGACAAGTCATCCTCCAACATTACCTGGATATCATTTTTTTCCACATGCCACCAGCAGCAGTAATATTCAGCCTTTGCAGATATTATGCCTGCAGCAGGTAAAGGAGAATTTTGCTTCTCTTCTTCAACATTCCTGGGGTATGACCCTGAACCTTAACACAGTTCATTTTATCTCAGCCAGGTTCCAATAAGAATGAAGAGGTAAGTTTTGAAACTAAGGCTGCTATGGCAAAATCCACATTCACTAAGGTGTGTCTTTACTCTGCCTGGTCGTTACATCCTGTGCAGGCTCCTGATAGTTGCAGAAAAGCTGGTGCATTCCCAGACTACTTCCATGTGCACCCACTTTGTGCCATTTGGGAGAGGCTTGAACAGCATTCTCATCACACCATATTTTGGATCAAATTGTTAAGTATTTAAGGTTTGCTGTTTAAAGGTGAAAAATTAATAATCTCTGTCCACCCACATACGGGTATATTATTTAACGTACATAAATCTCATCTTGGCATAAGTGAGTACAAGAAAGGAGCTTGTGATGTCAACGTACTGGCCAAATATGAATGTACAAATAGAGCAAATGGTGCAAAATTGTGAAGTTTGTTATATGTCTAAGAATCTAAGCAAGACATTCCTTCATTTAGTCATTGCCTTTGCTGATGAAGAGATTGACTTGGTCCAGTGTAAAAATCTACATTTTTTCTTATTTATAGACTGTTATTCAAAATTCATTGAAATGGTGCAGTTCTATCATACTAGAATTCATGAAATCTGAGTTTGTGAGCCATGAAATGTATCTGGCAATGCTTCATGGTCTGTCAGGCAGGAATTCCATTATTTTATTAAACACTAGGAAGTCAGATACCTTACATAATGTCACAGGTATGCTTAGCCAAAAGGACAATTTGAAGGAATGTTCCAGACTGTGAAAAATATCTTATAGAAATTTCTTTATACCCTTTACAAGCCCTTAATAGTGGTCACATAACAAATTGCGCATCATCATATATGATAACTCTGGTGTAACTGTATGGCTACCCATCCAGTCATCAAGACTAACCTTAAAGGTAATTATAACAGTACTTTGCTTTATCTCTAGTGGTAATGTATTTCATAGGCTGGAAGTAACTAAGGTTAGTAACTTATCCCAGAAGTCTTGTTTATTTGCTGGTGTAAATTTAGATCCCTACTATTGGTATTTGTAGAGGAACTGTTTTTGTGAATAATAGGAGGTCAAATAGACTTTTATGGCTCAAAAATTGAGATACAGGTCACCAGACAACAGCTGATAGGCTACTGAGTATAAAGAGAGTTGTGTTAATCTATAAGGATAATTGAAGGATTTAAGACTGTTACTTTTATTGGTAAAAAAATCATTGCAGTCTTTCCAGTTGATAGATATGTTTGGATTTTTTACATAGCAAAGGAGGCATTGTATTTGATAATGGGTCTAATAAGAGAAGCGTATAGTGGAAAGATGACTTATTTGAATGTTGAAGATCATCATCATCATCATCATCAACAACCTTCTTTTTCCCCATTTTCTACATAGGCTTGAGGTGTCACATCAACAGTTGTCACCTCTTCTGTTTCAGAGTCACACTATTACCTTATTTGTCAGTCATGCCTGACTGTTGCAGGTTTTCACACATGCAATCCAGCTATCTGTTTGTTGGATGCCCTTGTTTCTACTTGCCTTCTTCTTTCATCTTCCAAAACTTCTTCACCAATTTGTCTTTTGCTTTCCTGCATGTGTTCACACCACCATAGTCTGTTCTCTTTGAAATTGGATCTACTTTGGCTTCTGCTGTAATGTCATAATTTCTTCGTCTGTCCCACAGTGTGCATACTACCAACTTTCTCAGGCACTTCATCTCCATCACCTAAGCAGGTTTCTGTACATACGGAAGTACTGATTTTTACCTCTGTTTTGTACACCTTGTTTTTCAGCTTTTTATGCATTCTTCTCTCACACACTACCCCTGACTCTCTGTGCCAGTTGGGTACAGCCACTCTAATTCTACCTCTGACCTCCTCATTAGGGCTTCCCTTATCTTTAACCACTCCACCAGGTACTTGAAGCTATTAACTTGTCTCACTGTTTTCATTTCTACCTCAATTCTCAGCTTCTTCTGTTTTCCTCCATTTGATGCCATTACAACTCTCATGTGCCTTCAATTTTGCATTCCATTCCCTTATCATTTGCTAAAGTTCCCATGTCATTAGATCTCTGTACAAAGAACCACAAATGATGAAACCTCTGCAAGTACGGCAGCTGCAGGGTCCCAAAGGAAACAGTGTACAAAACAAAAAAGAGGAACAGCATACAAGGCACCTTATATTGAAATAAAATACTTTAATAAAAGTATTAGGTTCTTGGAACACAGACCGGTTTCGGCAAATACAAAGATCAGAGCCTTCTTCAGTGTATGAGATTCATACAAAAAAGAACCTTTATATAAATAATTCATTAAGTCATGTGATTAATTACATATGTTCATTGAGACCTGGCTTAAAGAGCCCACCAAGTTTAATGATCCATTTTTTCTCCATGGAGTTCAGTAAATCATGCCAACCTAATTTATTATGTCCAGATCTCAAGATTTTATCTATAATGGTGAAACTGAAACTTGCATTTTGATGAATAAGAGAATGTTTATATAAGGCATTAGTTTCTCTCTTGTGCCTGATGTCACTAAGGTGCTCAGATATTCGAAGTTTCAAGGGTCTTGATGTTTGGCCAACATAAAATGCAGGACTGGTACACTTAGCCAAATAAATTACCCAATCTGAGGAACAATTAGCAAAAAAATTTATGTTAAATACTTCAGGGGTATTCTGGCTAGTGAAACATGTAGTTTTAAGAAGTTTAGTGCAATAAATGCAGTGTCCACAAGGAAAACATCCAAGTAGGGGGTCACCTGATAATGTGGCTTGGATGATGTTGATAGTTTTCACTTCAGAATGTTTGAAGTGATTA
This sequence comes from Protopterus annectens, assembly GCF_019279795.1. Lineage (NCBI taxonomy): Eukaryota > Metazoa > Chordata > Ceratodontiformes > Protopteridae > Protopterus > Protopterus annectens. Next base: position 766,305,207 of record NC_056746.1, read on the forward strand.
AAAAAAGCAGATACATTTTTTTCCTTTTCGGGAAGAAAATGAACATCTATCCCCAAGAATATCATGAAGTCTGGGTTCACATGTTAATATGCTCCAATTATGTTGAACAATATTAATCAGTGTGTTGGTATTACGTCCATATGTGGTGATAAGTCTAGGTGGTTTGGAATTGGATTTGTGCCTGGTTCTATAAAGAAGCAAATCTGCACGTTTCATCTTGTCAACAGTATGTTTTGTATGTAATAACTGGCCCATTTTGTAGCCTCGATCATGAAATCTGTGTAGTAGATCATTCCTGAAGTGTGTATAAGTGTGCTGATCAGAACAAATGTGTTTGATACGCATAAACTGTATATAACACAATCCCAGCAATAAACCTCCAAGGTCCTCACCTCCAAAACACGAACAGGTAAAAATATTGGAAAAAACAAGGATGAGGAACTCCACGATGATGCAGCAACAAAATACGTCTTTATTAGTACAAAAGAACAGGAAAGATGAGCGCTTTCTCGTACACACTGTACGCTTCTTCAGATCTAAATCATGTAAAATATAGCAGGCCTTATATAATGCTTCTAATTATCCATTTAGTAATTAGCATCCTAATCAATTAGTCAAAATGTAAAATTCATTGTTCTAAGTGGTAGTTAACCACTTAGTAAAGGTAACTGAAGAACATTTCCTGTTGCTGCAAACAGCAGCATTGCGCTCACTACTAGCATTCTAAAAACAATTAAACTATATAAAACATAATGCAATATTAATAAATTCATTCAAATAATGCCTCATATTATTAAAACTCATGTATATAAAACATAATATATAACGAGTTCCATGAAATTCAATTCAACTTTAAAAACATCCATAAAAAACAATGCGCCTAAGTAAAGTGCATATGCATGATGAAAATCAAGAAATAGTAATTAAAATGACGATTTATGTATAATAGCAGCACAGTTCTCCAAGAGCTCTATTCATAGATGTTTCGCTGCACAAAACTGTTCATATATTATGTCAAACAACAAAATGAGAAATCATTCGAAGATCACTTCGCGCTGTTTAAACACTTATAGCGCTATTAGAAAAACACAATAACCCAATCCCAATAGGAACATCTAGCTCACTAGACCAAACTGTCAGAAAAATCATAATGCATGAAACTATTTAATACTAAAACTATTTACTGAATATAAATATAGTGAAACTAACACTCCTCCAACTTGTCTTGACGCCTTACATAGTATATGTTTTTTATATATTTTATAGAAGACACCCGTACAAGAAACAGGGGGACATATCGTAAATAATGTCTATATATAATGAGGAAGTGTTTTATCTGAGAAGCATATAAAGTGCAACTACCTAAAAATAAACTGTGATTTAGGAATGTTTTTGCAAATGTGGGGAGGATGAAAGCCGGTGGCATGGAGCAGTGAATTATTTTCGGGGAATTTACGATGAATCTCTGTTGTCAGTGTATGGTCAGATGCACGGCAAACCAAAACATCTAAGAAAATAATTTTATTTTTATCATAGCTGACAGAAAATTCAATTCCCCATTTATTTTCATTCAAATAAGTGGCAAATTCCAAAAGATATTCACTGTCAGCCCTCCATACCAACCAGCAATCATCCAAATATCTGCGCCAAATGTCCATTTCTTCAATGTAAATGTTATGAGAATTGTCATAAATGACCTGTTCTTCGAAGTACGCCATGAACAAATCAGCGTATATGGGGGCAAAAGAAGCCCCCATAGCTGTCCCCCTTAGTTTGCAAATAACAATTACCATTGTAAAAGAACACATTTTTAGTCAATACGTGTTCTGTCAGACACAAAAAAAGAGTGTTGAAACCTGGCTTATATAGTTCAGTCTTATTAAGCCAGTATTCCAATGCCTCCAAACCAGCCCAGTGTGGTATATTTGTGTATAATGATTTTACATCTAATGTACAAAGTAACCAATCTGGCTCAAGCTGTGTGTCAGAAATGATCTGCAAGAATTCAGTCGTGTCTCTGATCCTTGCACGGGCACATTGTAAAAGAGGCTTTAAATGTTTTGTTAGAAACAGGGATAATGGTTCCGTTAATGAATTTCTACCGGAGACAATAGGTCTACCTGGAGGATTCTGAAGATCCTTGTGTATTTTAGGTAGGAAATATATGTGCTGTGGGCAAGGATTGGAGATGGTGAGTTGAAACTATGTGTTTTTAGTGATGATCCCTTCTTCAACAGCTGAATTGAGAAACAAATCAATCTGTTGTTTAAATACTGGTGTTGGGTCAATGGTTAGTTCAGAATAATATCGTGGATTGGATAATTGATTAAGAGCTTCGTGGTCATATTGAGATAAATCCTGAACAACTATTGAACCACCTTTGTCAGCACCAATAATAACCAAATTATGGTTGTTAGCTAGTTTAGTGATGTTATCCATACAACTTTTGGATACATTATTTGGTAATGGTGGGGCTGACCTGAATTGGAAATGAAGGTCTTTGATCATAGCTTGTTGAAACATGAAAACATGATGATTCATGGGTGGCATGAAGGAAGATCTGTGGTATTTGAATTCATCAGAGTCTTTGTTGATTCTTGTTCCTGAAAAAATAATTTGAGGTTGAGAATCCTACAAAATGAAACAATATCTTGAACAAGACTTTCTTCTAAAACAAAAAAAACCTGGAATGAATGATAATCCTTTATTAAGAATTTCAATTTCAGAAGAGGAAAGGACATGTGATGAGATGTTGGTAATGTTTACATTTGTTACTTTGTCACAAACATCTGTAATAAAGTTTCCATATTGTTCACATCTTTTATGTTTTCTGTCCCCCTACTCATATGTGTAAACCCTGCGTGGTTGTGGAATTCCTTCTTTTTAATGCTGGTGAGCCTGTGGCACCCCCTGAATCAGTATCTAGACCCGAAGAAGAGTAATCATCAGCTGAAGTGTCAGTATTGTTGGGGTGTAACTTTTTTAAGAATGGATTTGGTCCGTTTCCTTTTGGGATTGGTCCGATTTTGGGCAGTAAATCGTACATGTTTTACTTTATTTTCAAAATTGAAAGGATCACCTTTGGTGTAATCATCTAAATCTCTTTGGAACTTTTTCTTTTTCCTTTCTTTTAACTGGGATTCCAATGTGATTAGTTCCTTACTTAAATTTTTAATACTTTTGTATATATGGGCTGTCCCTCGAATTGCTTAGCCTTGTCACTAAGAGAAGTGATAGATGAGATTTCCTGTTCAATGATTCTATTATGATAGTTGGCCAATATTTCAACAAATTAAAGGGATGTTTCTTGTTGAACTTCACACCATTGTTTAAGTAAAAGATCATCAGGGGTATTAACCAATGGTTGTGTACGTATTCTTAAGCCACGTGGAGTAATTCTTTTAAGTAAATATGCATGAAAAAGCTTGTAATGCCAAACGTTATTTCGCAAAGATCTCATATGTTTATTTAAATTTGAGAAAATATTTTCGCAACTATTTTTATTGCCTGAAATGCCAAGATCATCCAACCTTTCAACAAGTGGGCCTATACCAAAAACAGAAAGGTCATCTCTGTCAGAGGATAGCCCAGTAAGGAAATGATGCAATTCCATGATGCACCATGAAAAAAGATGCTTAAGAAATTCAAATATAAACAAATGTCAGGAATAAAACTGGACTAGATATTGAAGTGGTATAAAAATCAAAAGACCCTGATGAAGGACCTTGGCCGGTTCAAAATTGGATCAATAAGCAATAAACCTATAATGTTATGAAATATATAAAATACCTCAAATATATATAGAAATCTCACTGAAAAAAAAAAACACAGTGGACAATGATTAGGTGCTTTGCCGGTCCTATTTGAACCAATAAGCCCTAGGTCCGTAGCTTCACTTTAACCAAATATCCAATGTAAAAGTTAGGGTGAAATTGGTACAGCAGACAAAATGACAGAGGCCAGGACTAAAAAAATTTTTGGATTTTGGCTTAAATAAGCTTTCAATAGAGCCTATAGCAATAAGTGAGCAGCCAAGTAAAACATGACCAAAAAGATGCACAAAAAACAAGTGCAATATGGCAGAAATACCAATTATCTGGTTGCATACCATTGGGTGCACATTATAATATAATGAAATAGACATATATAACCATAAAAAATGATCAAAAAACTACCTATAATAAAGCTGGAATAATTATCAAATGCTCAGAAAGGACCTCCGAGCTGAGATATTCATGCCAATGTAATTTATCAAGAGCTAATGGTAAATGCCTATATAAATCTCAATAGGTAGTATAGAATCATTGAACAGTGAATCAGCCCTAAATTAAATGTGTAAAAAATAGAAAAATCAAAATATTATGTATAACAAAAACATATATAATAGTGCTTGCATATTGTCTCATATATGACACAAAAGATTCCCAATATGTAGATATAAGTGAACCAAAGAATTGGACCAATAATCACTATTTGACAAAATCTTATGATAAAGGTAACTCATAAGAAAACCAAGGTTACACTTATGTGTAAAGTGTGGGTAAACCATCAGTTATATTAACACTTATATTGTTACTTAAGCCCAAACAGCAAAACGACAAATCATCACCCTGAAATTATGGTAAATGTAACAGTAGCTACAAACAACCTTAAAGTTTAGGCTGTATTTCCTAGAAAATTGGAATTTCACCTTATACATGTGACATAATCAAATGTCTGTAATGTTCAACTACAAAAATGTCCCTGTTGATACAAACAACAGTCGACAATTAAATATGAAGTTTTATCTAACCAGACAACAAATCGACTAGTAAAACATAAGATAAACCTCAATGAAATCCCTGAATAAACATTGGCCTACATGAAACAGCGCTACTCCCAAATGTTCACAATAATCAAATGCAATAGTGCAAAACACTACACATGTTAATGTCTAGTTGGCTTAAACATAAAGCATATGTTTTGAAGTGCAAAAACACTCAGCAATGTGGAAACTATTCCTTGAAAAAGAAAAAATATGAGCCGTATCAATTAACTGTGCTCAGCATATAAATGTTTTTGCAAAAATGCGGATGGTAAAGCACAATGATATTCATAACAACTCACCAGAAATTGCACAGCGTAACAATAACATAAGTACACTGTTTAAACAATAGCTGGAAGAAAATTCACCTTAGTATCATAAAAATAAACCTAAATACTAAAGCGTTTAAGGTATTATATAAATGTCAAAAGTTTAACAGAGAGATAAAAATAATAAGTCCAAGTCCATAGATGAAAATAAATGCTAGCCGACTGACTGTAAAAGTCCGTCTCAAAACACAAGTGTCCAAACTGGTCCCATAGAAAAATGAAAAATAAATTCAAATGGTGTTGTCCTGATAACATACATACTGGACAATATCCCTTTAATTGGCAAAACGAACCACAACAGTTGTTTCATGAAACCCCTGAATAAACAATGGCCTACATGAAACAGTGCTACTCCCAAATGTTCTTAATAATCAAATGCAATAGTACAAAAGAGTACACATGTTAATGTTTAGTTGGCCTAAACATAAAGCATATGCTTTGGAGTGCAAAAACACTCAGCAATGTGGAAACTATTGCTTGAAAAAGAAAAAAATATGAGCCGTATCAATTAACTGTGCTCAGCATATAAATGTTTTTGCAAAAATGCGGATGGTAAAGCACAATGGTATTCATAACAACTCACCAGAAATTGCACAGCGTAGCAAAAAAAGTACACTGTTTAAACAATAGCTGGAAGAAAATTCACCTTAGTATCATAAAAATAAACCTAAATACTAAAGGTATTATATAATTGTCAAAAGTTTAAGAGAGAGATAGAAATAATGAGTCCATGTCCGTAGATGAAAAGAAATGCTAGCCGATTGACTGTAAAAGTCCAACTCAAATCACAAGTGTCCAAACTTGCCCCATAGAAAAATGAAAAAGAAATTCAAATGGTGTTGCCCTAATAACATACATGCTGGACAATATCCCTTTGGTTGGCAAAACAAACCGCAACAGTTGTTTCATGAAAGCAATCCCAAAACCGAGCCCCGAAACTTCTGAGATGTAAATCCGTATCAGTTCAGTTCGCTATGACTTGGCGAAAAAATATGCTTCTCATAAGCTTAAAAGCAAAAGATGAACACCACATAAAGCCCAAAAATCAGTTCGAAAAGAGCTCCACCAAAAATATTTTAAGCAGATGTGGTAGGAAGGCCGAAATACCAAATAACCATATCACATAGTTCAGGCATAAAAAATAAAAAATACCTGAATACGTTATGAACTATGTAAAGCCAAATATGTGGAATCATAGAAGTAAATAGACTCAATCATAAGACAGGTCCAGAAACCAAAAAAATAATCCAATTGCTGCTGTATAAAGCACAGGAGGTGCCACAGGCCAACCGCAGAGAAAGAACAGGAAATCACAAATGATGCAATCTCTGCGAGTACGGCAGCTGCAGGGTCCCAAAGGAAACAGTGTACAAAACAAAAAAGAGGACCAGCATACAAGGCACCTTATATTGAAATAAAATACTTTAATAAAAGTATTAGGTTCTTGGAACACAGACCGGTTTCGGCAAATACAAAGATCAGAGCCTTCTTCCGTGTGTGAGATTCATACAAAAAAGAACCTTTATATAAATAATTCATTAAGTCATGTGATTAATTACATATGTTCATTGAGACCTGGCTTAAAGAGCCCACCAAGTTTAATGATCCATTTTTTCTCCATGGAGTTCAAGTAAATCATGCCAACCTAATTTATTATGTCTCGATCTCAAGATTTTATCTATAATGGTGAAACTGAAACTTGCATTTTGATGAATAAGAGAATGTTTATATAAGGCATTAGTTTCTCTCTTGTGCCTGATGTCACTAAGGTGCTCAGATATTCGAAGTTTCAAGGGTCTTGATGTTTGGCCAACATAAAATGCAGGACAGGTACACTTAGCTAAATAATATTGATTCGTTTCTCAGTTCAGCTGTTGAAGAAGGGATCATCACTAAAAACACACAGTTTCAACTCACCATCTCCAATCCTTGCCCACAGCACATATATTTCCTACCTAAAATACACAAGGATCTTCAGAATCCTCCAGGTAGACCTATCGTCTCCGGTAGAAATTCATTAACGGAACCATTATCCCTGTTTCTAACAAAACATTTAAAGCCTCTTTTACAATGTGTCCGTGCAAGGATCAGAGACATGACTGAATTCTTGCAGATCATTTCTGACACACAGCTTGAGCCAGATTGGTTACTTTGTACATTAGATGTAAAATCATTATACACAAATATACCACACTGGGCTGGTTTGGAGGCGTTGGAATACTGGCTTAATAAGACTGAACTATATAAGCCAGGTTTCAACACTCTTTTTTTGTGTCTGACAGAACACGTATTGACTAAAAATGTGTTCTTTTACAAAGGTAAATGTTATTTGCAAACTAAGGGGACAGCTATGGGGGCTTCTTTTGCCCCCATATACGCTGATTTGTTCATGGAGTACTTCGAAGAACAGGTGATTTATGACAATTCTCATAACATTTACATTGAAGAAATGGACATTTGGCGCAGATATTTGGATGATTGCTGGTTGGTATGGAGGGCCGACAGTGAATATCTTTTGGAATTTACCACTTATTTGAATGAAAATAAATGGGGAATCGAATTTTCTGTCAGCTATGATAAAAATAAAATTATTTTCTTAGATGTTTTGGTTTGCCGTGCATCTGACCATACGCTGACAACAGAAATTCATCGTAAATTCCCCGAAAATAATTCACTGCTCCATGCCACCAGCTTTCATCCTCCCCACATTTGCAAAAACATTCCTAAATCACAGTTTATGCGTATCAAATGCATTTGTTCTGATCAGCACACTTATACACACTTCAGGGATGATCTACGACACAGATTTCATGATCGAGGCTACAAAATTGGCCATTTATTACATACAAAACATACTGTTGACAAGATGAAATATGCAGATTTGCTTCTTTATAGAACCAGGCACAAATCCAATTCCGAACCACCTAGACTTATCACCACATATGGACGTAATACCAACACACTGATTAATATTGTTCAACATAATTGGAACATATTAACATGTGAACCCAGACTTCATGATATTCTTGGGGATAGATGTTCATTTTCTTTCCGAAAAGGAAAAAATGTATCTGCTTTTTTTAATCACTTCAAACATTCTGAACTGAAAACTACCAACATCATCCAAACCACATTATCAGGTGACCCCCTACTTGGATGTTTTCCTTGTGGACACTGCATTTAGTGCACTAAACTACTTAAAACTACATGTTTCACTAGCCGGAATACCCCTGAAGTATTTAACATCAAATTGTTTGCTAATTGTTCCTCAGACTGGGTAATTTATTTGGCTAAGTGTACCTGTCCTGCATTTTATGTTGGCCAAACATCAAGACCCTTGAAACTTTGAATATCTGAGCACCTTAGTGACATCAGGCACAAGAGAGAAACTAATGCCTTATATAAACATTCTCTTATTCATCAAAATGCAAGTTTCAGTTTCACCATTACAGATAAAATCTTGAGATCTAGACATAATAAATTAGGTTGGCATGATTTACTGAACTCCATGGAGAAAAAATGGATCATTAAACTTGGTGGGCTCTTTAAGCCAGGTCTCAATGAACATATGTAATTAATCACATGACTTAATGAATTATTTATATAAAGGTTCTTTTTTGTATGAATCTCACACACTGAAGAAGGCTCTGATCTTTGTATTTGCCGAAACCGGTCTGTGTTCCAAGAACCTAATACTTTTATTAAAGTATTTTATTTCAATATAAGGTGCGCCTTATATGCTGGTCCTCTTTTTTGTTTTATCCCTGTAAAAAGCCCAAACTAGTTCTACTACAGTTTCTGGAACTTCAAACCATTGCAGGACTGCCAAAATCAACTTTTTGGGACCTTGTTATATGCTTCTTCCTATTCTAGGAATGTCCTTGGACTCTTTCCTATCTCCAGCTTCTTCTCCACTATCTGTTTCACTACTAACATTGGGTCTGTCTGTTGTGTTGTATCCTGATCTGAATCTAAACTGTTCATCCCATCATTTACTTTCTATTACATTATGTATTCCTTTATCAATCAGCCTATCTAACACTTTCATGCAGTGTGACAAGAAGCTAATACCTCTCTAGTATCCACAGCTGTGAATTTCCTCCTTTGTTCTTGTACACTGGCACTAAAATGTTTATTCTCCAGTCATCTGGGATACACTTTTCTCTCCATACTGCTAAAAGTACTCTCAAGAGCCATTTCTTCACTAATTCACCTAACGTCTTACTCTTATGTGCTGTGACCTCATCTGAGACTGCTATTTTCCCTGACTTCATTTTCCTTGGTGCTGTTCTTAATTCTTTTAGAGTGGGTTTTTCTTTTTCTTTCTTCATATGCAGTGTATGAGGTAGTTTAGCTTCTGCTATTTGTTATTTATTCAGAGGCTACTGGAAGTGCTCATTCCAACTCCCTTTGATGTCCCATGAACAGCTGAGCAGGTTGTTGTAGGCATGACTTATGAATGGTGTGTAATGACTATCTTCGTTATCTGTCTGTCTTTGCCTGATAATTTTTCTGTATGAGCCACTTTCCAGACACTGAATAAGTGCCTCTGATGCTTTGTTTGCTATTCTGACCACTGTCCTTGCCTCCTTGTTAGAGGATCAGTACTCCTTCATATATTGGTCCATCTTTTCTATTTCCCAATTTTTCCCTACAGTCTTTCTTTCTTTTGATAATTTGCTGAACTTTTGCATGAGCTTTCCTTCTCTACCTTATTTTCATACCTGGCTTGGTCACATGTCTTCTTTAGTCTTCACACATGCTGTTTTAAGACACTGTCATTCTTCCTCCTGAGATGCTAGAGCCCTGAGTATTTCCTTGAACTCTTATGATTTCTCTCCAGTCAACATACAAGTCTTCAGCATAGTTTCTGCTTAACTTGAAGCTTTCTCTGGACACTGTTTGCAGCTGACTGTAGCTGCCAGTGCTTTATGCTGTGGGGTGACTGTTTCACTGGAGATGACTTTGCAATCTTACATTTTACCCCGGTTCCCTTTCCCTGCCCACTCCTGTATGTAATTTTGTGGCTGTCTCTCTTGCTGAGCCATGTGTTGGCCAGCAACAAAAGTCTAAGATGGCCTCTCCTTCTTTATTCCTATTTCCCACATATGTGGACCCATGCAGTCCTCATATCCTGTTCTGCCTGCCCCAATATCAGCATTCAGGTCCACCATTATCAACACCAACTCATGTTTTATCTGGTAGGTTCTGAAACTGCTTCCTGAATGCACTCTTTTCTATACCATAGGCTGAGATTATGAACACTAGCCTCTTTACAGTGGAGTTTGAGTGCCATAAGTGTAGCTCTAATTCTAATGACATACCTTATTCTCTTTAGAAGACTCTCCCTTGCCACAATTTTCATACTATTTCTGGTCTAGCCTTCTCCTGGGTAGTGTCTTTGCTGCACTGCTTCCACCTTCTCTCCTGGATACACAGGATATCCAGTCTACTTCTTACCATCATGCCATAAACTTCCATGTTGCATTCTGCAGTGAACCTGTATTCATGTTTGGCAGGTTGATGTGCTTTACTCCAGCTGTCTCATCCAGCCAGTACATTTGTGACTCAGGGATGTGGGGCTTTATGGCAGATACACACTGTCCAGTGCAGGCACATATATTAGCATGCATCCTCTGGCATATGTGAGGTACATGACCCACTTATGACCTGCAAATTTCTATACCCATTTTTGTTAACAAAATGACCAAATCACATAGAGTCAATTTTACACTGGGTTTCTAATCCTGGCACAGCACACAGTCTGTGGTTCATGTTATCCTATCTATTGGGCATTGCACATCACAGTTGATACCTGAAGTGGTTTGTCTGTACACCTCTTCCACAGCAGGCACCACCGACAGTCTGTGCTGCTGCCCACAATTTTGGATGCATTCTGTTAGTATATCTCTCAATTTTAACACACATCATGTTTTTTGGGGGGTGAAAGGAACAACCCAACAGACACGAGGAGAGCATCCAAACTCCCCACAGACATTAGCCAGAAGTCAAGATTGAACCCTGTACTATGTGTTGGGAAGGCAAACATATTAACCATTATGCCATCTTTGAGTTTTTATATATCTTCTTGGAAATAAACAGGGTCAGATATAATGGTTTGCTGATAAATGTGGAAACATGAAGGTCAAATAATAGACACTTGTCCATAAAATTACTCAGGTCACTTATGACAGCATCTGTTTGAAAATAATATAAACCTTTCTCAAATACAGAAATGTAGCATTAAATTCAATAGGATTCTTACCAGCACATATATTATGAATTGATTTCCCTTGTAAGAACTGCCTACATACTTGTTATTACTTGTGCCAGAGAGTAAGCAGACTGCACATATAAATGTTATAAGAAATACACCAACAAATACGAGTTGAACGCAATTCTTTCTGACTTAATGGAATTAAGAAGAAATTAAGGCAAAATCTAGGTGGAAATTTAACTTTGGTTAATAGTTACAGATACAAGTCATTTAAATGTAATGCAGAAACTGAAGGCATTTTCTAGGATTACCATATGTACATATGCATCAAATATTTCATTGCAGAATCAGGACTCCGAATGCCTGATGTTAGTGTCCTCTGATAAACTGTAATATCTGGTCTTGGGTCTAGCATGGCTACTTCATGTTTACATGAGATTGTATGATAAAACTGTTCTCCCTCAGATTTATTTCTGTATTTATTTAACTATTATTTGCTTACCAGGGAGGTGAGCTAGACTACTGACATTTTTTAGTTCTTTTGTTAAAAAAATGCACAGTTATGAATACCTGCATTTAAACATTGACCAGTATAGAGGATAAGTATTTACAGATGAAAATAATTACACAGTTGAAATTCATACTATTGTTTAGATACTGTACTTACAGCTATACAGTATTTTCGGTTGCAAGGCATTCAGTTCATGATCAAAGCATTGGTCAGTCACAATAAAGATAAAAATGCTGCTAGTAAGTTACTGTATAAATCTCAAAGATTGTTACTAACTTTGCAGTCCACAAAACTGTTGAGGAGATTAGCCCAAATTCCTAGGTGCACCCAAGCACTGTGTTGGTAAGTGACTTGTTCAAGGTCACACAGTAGACAAATGAGGGCCAGGGGAATCAAACCCTGTATCACAGGAACTATAAGTCACAGCCTCGAACTCCTGTGCCATCTGCCAGCCCATTTAATAACTGCAAGTTCTCCAGACATGGAAAGCTGATTAGAAAGTGATATGTATACTATGAATGTTAAAGGCTTTTGGCTTTTCCTGGTTAGGGGTCACCACAGCTGATCACTGATCTGGTATTGATTGGCAGTGGATTTTACGGTGTCGAGTTGCCAACCCGACACCCAACCTTCACAGAAGGCACACACACTTATATACTATGAAGGTATACAGATAAAAAGTATATTTACTGTTTTTAGTTATTCAGTGTATGAATCACACAACTCAATTTCTCTTGTGTTAGGTAAAAGTAGTTTGAACTATTGGAAAGAAATAATATATGTATACGTAGATATATATATATATATATATATATATATATATATATATATATATATATATATGGTTCTACCTCACATAAACGAAACACCACAACACCGACAACGCAATCACCGACACCACATAACCGACAGTACAAAAACACGAAATCCCACATGCCCGACAACGAAATAACCGACGGTACACAAACACGAAACCTCATACACTTCACACACCACAATCAACAACCAAAACACATTCCCGTCCAAAACCACATACACAACACAAGCACACCAAAATCCCTACAAACCCACACTAAACCACACATACACAACTACCTACAACCCTGACCCAAACCCTAACCTTAAGGTCCGTCACTACCGCACTTACCTGACCCGCTCCCTAACCCTAACTCACTTATCCGCCCCTAACCCAAACACAATCACTACCGCACACTTACCTGACCGCTCCTAACCCTAACTCACTTATCCCCCTAACCCAAACACAATCACTACCGCACTTACCTGACCCGCTCCCTAACCCTAACTCACTTATCCGCCCTAACCCAAACACAATCACTACCGCACACTTACCTGACCCGCTCCCTAACCCTAACTCACTTAACCCACCCCTATCCCCACTTACCTTACTCGCACCCTAACGTCCGTCACTACCGCATACTTACACAGCCTTTTCCCATTTCGGCATCCTCGGCGTCGGTGCTTTCATCCGTCGGGTCGGTCTTCTGCTTGTCAATCTTCTAGGTCCCGTCGCGTCAGTCTTCTGCGCTGTCGATCTTCTGGGGCTCGCGATTTCCCTGTCAATGTTCCGGCGTGTCGTTGAAGTGAGGTAGAACCATATATATATATATATATATATATATATATATAGCTTTAAAAAGGTAGGGTTACCATTCTTTGATGAAGTCACATCTAAAAGGTATAGTGAGCCATCTGGCATGGGCAGGTGGGTTGATGAATTACATTCTTCAGTAAAGTTTTGAAAAAAATATTACCATACTTGAAAATATCCTATCCCACCTCTCTCACACCACCCATAATGAAACCACCATACTGGGAGATGTAAATATAGACTGGCTCGCTATACAAACTCCCAGTACTACTTCTTTCTTGTATCAATCTGCATGGATTTGAGCAGCTAATCACAGCCCCCAGCTATAATAATAAATCTCACCTTGCTAGCTCTCTTCTTGACTGGATTTTGGTCTCCCACCTCCAAAACTATCATAATCCCCAGACCATTCCTAATGCACTCAGTGACCACTGCCCCATTACTGTAACCAGACATACTCCCCACCTCACCAAACCCTTCAAGTATATTACCCCCTGCAAACTTTCTAATTTCTGCCCTGACTCTTTCATCGACCTACTCTCCAGAACTAACTGTTTTACCTCAACACTCTCCCCTTGGATGAAGCTGTCCACTCTTTCAATACCACCCTCCTCAATATTCATAACTCCCTAGCTCCCCTCCACACTATTAGAATCAAATCCAACACAGCTCCATGGCCAACTCAATCAACCCGAAGCCTCATGAAAAACCAGGATAGGATATGGAAAACATGGACTAAAACCAAGACACCATCTCTCCTTCAGACCTATAAAGAACTAAGAAACAAAATAAAAAAATCATCCATAAAGACAAACTTAAACTTCTATGCACACCCTCCCACTACCCTAAAATCAGACCCCCAAAAATTCTGGAATTCTATCAATCATATCCTTCATCAAGGAAACCCTTCTCCTCCTAACCCATGTCCAAATGAAACCCCAGTAGACACTGCCATTAAATTTAACAATCACTTTATTGACTCCATAACCACCTTAATTAATTCACTCCCCCACAGTAACAATGTTAATATCCCCACTAACTCATCTTCCCTTTCCACCTCTTCTAATTCTTTCTCACTTAAAGCTGTATCAACTATGTAAAATCCTTACTCTCCAAACTTAAACCCTGATCCCCCTCATCAAACAATCTACCCTCCTATTTCCTTAAGATTGCCTCAGAACCCCTGGTCTATCTTGTGTCACTTTTGATCAACCACTCTATTTCTGAATCGTATGTCCCCTCTTTATGGAAACAATTCTTTACCCATTCACAAAGGTGGCAATTCCTCAGACATATCAAACTTCAGACCAATCACTTTACTATCTCCTCTCTCTAAAATATTAGAGAAATCCATTCACAAGCAGATAATGCAATACCTTCACCAAGAAAACCTTCTCACACACACACACAACATGGTTTCCATCCTAATCATAGTACAACAACTACACTAAAATCCTTCATCAACATAGTATCTCTTGCTCGTGACAATAATAATCTTGTCTTGTGCCTGTTCCTTGACCTTTTTAAAGCTTTTGACACCATCTTCCACCTCTCCTCCTGGAAGAAATTACTTATTTAAATGTCTCCCCTCCTACCATTTCCTGGTTCTCCAGCTATCTAACTGCCAGCAATCAGTAAAATGGCTCTCTGCTCTATCTCCTCCCCTCACTGTGCAAATGGGTGTTCCCCAGGGATCTATCCTTGGACCACTGCTCTTCAATATTTTCACAAATGTACTATATACCTCTTGTCCTCAGTCATCACTTGTGCAATATGCTGATGACTGTCATCACCATTGCAGACAACCCATCAGACCTCCACTCTGCTACCCAAGCATCCTTCAACACCATTGAGACTTGGCTTAATGACAACAAATTAATTCTAAATCCAAAGAAAACCAAGCTCCTACTCTTTCTCCCCAAAAACCACACCAATCTTAAGACTACATTTAACATTTTATCAAGCAATAACACCATCATCACAGCTGAACCCAGCACTAAATTGCTAGGAGTCAATACAGATGATCAACTTAAGTTTGATCTACGTGGCACAAACAGTATAAAAAAACACACCAGAAACTTGGACACCTCTACTGTAATAAGAAATACTTAACTAAGACAGCCAGAATTACTCTCTCCCATGCTTTTTTACTCCCCACACTTCTATATTCCTGTCACATGTTCACTAACCTCAACTCTACACTCATTTCAAGACTTGAATCTACCTATAATAAGGTCATTAGTTTCACAGCCAACCAATCCTATAAGTCTCATCACTGCTTATCACTTAAGCAACTGGACTGGCTTGAGTTTCCTCACCTGCTCCTACTTTATCAGCTGCAAATTATCCACTCCATCCTGTATCTGCCCTCATACTGCCCCAGCCTCTCTACTATTATATCTAAATACTCCCCAGCGAGGTCACTTCGTAGTTCAGATCAAGGACTATTACAGATCTATAAACCCAAGACTAAAATAGGATGTCTACTCTAAAACTACAACTCAGCCACTTCCTGGAACAAACTACCCCTTGAAATAAAGTCCCTTGATCATATCAAGCAATTCAACTTAGCCACCCAAAAATACCTAACAATAAAATGGTCCTGCCAATGTTGTCACCCCCCCCCTGAAACTACTACCCTTACACGTATACTCCTCCTTTCCCCAAGTTTACTTCTAACTTTGTGCTCCCTTCACTTCCTTCCATCTACTCTTTTTCCCTCCCACCCCTATATTCTTCCCTGTCTACCTAATCTAAACTATATTCACACTGTTTCCCATTAAATCTTCTACTTCCACCTGTCTGTCATCTCGGACATCACCTCTTTACTTCCCTATATCTTACATTCCTACTTCTGTATACAGCCTCTCTAAACCTATCAGCAATAACACAGGTATGTTAATTTACTATGCCATTATAACCCAATTGTAAATTTTGCTGACTGTAACTGATTCTTTGTTAAATTTTATTGCACTGCAGAGCCTCTCTCCATCCAACTATTGCATATATGCTGTCTATACCTAAAACCAATCATGTTGCTCTTTACTCATTTCTTGTGCTATTGTAACCTGTTAGTAACTTTTTTGCTGACTGTAATTGAACTTTGTTAAATTTTATTCACTAAGGAGCTTTTCTCCCCGGGTCTCTGCTGAAAATGAGCAAAAAGCTCAGTCAGATTAAGCCGGTTAACAAATGTAAAATAAATAAATAAATAAGCAGATCAGTACATAGTAAGTTTATTCATTTGACCATATTAACAACATATGTTCTTCAAACAAGTATACAGACATGACATGTTGTCCTGCATGAAGTTTCAATATGAGTTCTCAGCACACATACAGTTATAAATTCATAGGTATGGACGAGCCATGCAGTGCAGAAACCACTAAGAAACCTAGACAGCAAAGCCCAAGAAGAAATGGATGAATTAAGCTCGCAGATTCAAGTGTGCCAAACTGCAATCCCTGGGATGAATTTATAATAGTTCACTGAATTGTCCATGATAGTTTTGAATGTGGGTAATGAGGATTCACTAGGTTAGAAATCTGTAAGTTATCATACCAACATATTCTATTTATGTGTCAGCGAAGATTAATGTCTTTAGTGTAGGTATTTGTGGTACTGTTTATACAGAGGCTTAAGCAATATTAGGTCTATCATGATTCAGAAGACCAGGCATAAATCATAATAAAAAGGACCCTATATGAGACAGAACATAGAAAGTGGGCTTTTAATCTATTAGTACAGCATAATATGCTTAAATGACTAATTCTCTTTGTCAGAATTATTTCAGATCTTTTATACTGGATGCAAATTTTACAGCAGCACATGTCAAAGGGAGCATCGTGTCCTATGGGTGGCAGAATGAAGGAGGTACAGACAGGGATCATTACTTCCTTACTGCTGGAAGATATACCTTTGGCAATTAAAAGTGCTAGACAGGAGGGTTTTCTGACTAGGACTGAAATATGAGGGTCAAAAAATAGTTCATTGTCCATGAACTTACCCAGATACCTAATAATTGAGACAGTTTTACGAGGGATATATTTTATACAATATGAGGTGGGGAATTCCTTCTTGCTGAATAAAACTGTACTACAGTTTTGGCATTACGCTTAAGCCCATGTTCAGTGTACCAAGTATTATTCCAATCAAGCCCTTGTTGAAGGGGAAAATATGATGGTATCTATTTTTCAGTCACTCTCAAAATTAGTGAGCCATAGCCCATCAGTATCTGCCTTAATAGCAGAAAAGCAGATATCATACACTACAGGGTCCAAGATAGTTTTGAGGAACTTCACGGTTGACTTGCCTTTTTGTGGAAGAGGTACCTCAAACCCTTACAGTGTAAGGTCTATCGTGGAACCAGCTGAATTTGCAGCAGGTGATATAAGGATTAATGCTTAGTGGTGCAAGCTAGTTGATATTAACTGCATAGGGAATTGGAATGAAGGCTTTACCTACATCTAAATAAGATGTGTGGACAGCGTGATCCATATCTATGGCTTCTATGAGCCTACAGAAGAAACTGATTAGATTGAATAGATAAGCTCTACCTTTAACAAAACCAAATTGGTTTGGCTTGATGGACTGAGGGCCCCCTATGAAATTGTTCATGAGATCTGCTAAGATATATTCCATGATCTGTTTAAGTGATACTAGAGGAAGGTTTATGAGTCTACAATTACCTGGAACTGTGATGAGGTCACTCTTGTGTAGGGAAACCACCATGGCAGTTCACAATTGTCAGGTATGTAACCACTGAAGAGACTGAAATTAAATAGGTTAAAGAGGGTCTGAACAAAGCTATATTTGGTATTTATCAGTCAGGTACAGTGTCCAGACCCATGGAAGTGGTGCATTTGGTCTTTGCTTGAGATGACAGGACTTGATCAAGAGAGAGATTATAGGGAGAGATAAATTAGGTAGGTAATGGGGATACTGAAGGTTGGGTCAGTGGGGTGAAACTAGATGAATTTTACAGCAAGGATGTTGGCAATGGTCTCAGGATTAGACTAAATGGACCTGTTGGATATTAGTTTACAGCAAAACTGACTGTTATTGACATAACTGAAGAAAGGTTTGTACTTATTAGAAATTACAGTTTTTAATTCATACATAGCCTTTCATTTTAGTAGAGCAGCTGAGATTGTTGTTAACTAGTTTCAAATCCTTTTTATGGGAAAATATCTTCTTTAAAGTCAATAGCTTTATCATTGTGTAAATTACTTATGCAATCATTCTGTCATAAAGGTTTATTTCTGCAGTTTACATTGTATTTGTGAAGTATGGGAACATATGCAGCAATGCAGCAGGTTGGGTGGGAGTAGAATTTGCATCTGAATGCAGCAGCTTAGTCAAGAGATTTGTCAGGATGGGGGACTGCACTGAAATTTATATAGGTTATGTGAGAACAATTTGTGGTTGGCTTTAGAAGCCATAGGGTTCAGTAGAAGAGTTTTGTTGGTTCTGAGGTAGAAGTTGGCAACCTAGTGGTCACACTTAACCAGAGAGAGAGCGTAACACATGATGGGGGTACAGGCATGAACAATACTGGTGAGGACAAGATTAAGAAGGTTCGCACCTCTAGTGGGAAAGTAAATGATCTGGTGTAAGGAGTTAACATTTACAAAATCTAGGAGCTGTTGTGTACACTTATTATTGATTGTTTAGGTGCCCTTGTTTATAGAATGTTAGTTGAAATTACCTAGAAGCAGCATTCTCAGTTTGATAGATATTTCTCAAGTAATTTAATATAAATCATGATGGGCAAGCATCATTGAAGAGGACCTATAATTTGTGAGGATGTGGTAACTCATTTTGCTAAAGTGACCATGACCTCAATAATCTAGAGGGTGCTGTCAATGTGAAATTTGGCATGAGATGATGATGACATGAATAAATATGGAGATGCCCTTACAGTTCCCTGTGGGTCTGAATGATTGATGTGTGCGGAATCCAGGTATAGAGGGAGTTTTTTTCAACAAAATAACGATGTGCCTATTTTTGAGTCAAGAAGACCTCATATTTGGGTATTTTTCATTTAATCCCCTAGTTCATAGGCAAATACTAGGCTAGCTGTCCTTCTGGGCCTTTGTAAGCCTAATCAATTTCCCAAATGTGAGAATCAAACCCTGTAGTTTGTGTCTGTGAGGTAAACACCTTAACCCTTATGCTGTGCTATTTTATACTAGCCAAACTGGAAGTTGTTAAGTTGGTATGTCTAGGACATGGACCTTGGCTGAAGAAAAAAGCATTATGCAGAAACCATGGGGAGAAGTATAGTCTGCCTCTGGCAAAGCAGCAACCACCATTCCATACTGAATCCCCCTAGAATGACACCAGTTACATAACTAATTACATAGTCAATTATTACAGGTATTGTGGATTCATTCATAGTGATGACAGAGTACCACTGAAAACTAGAGTTTTTCCCTGCCTTATACACATGCATACAAATAGAATCTTCATGTCTGTTTTCATCTCACTCAAGGTTTTTCACCCCTACATGTACATGTGCTCTAGTCCCATTGTGAATTCTGACACCTCAGATGCAGCTTACCGTTACCTGCCCCTTGTCCAGACAGGTATGAGTACAATATGTATGTCTAACTACAGACTCAGTGATGAGTAAGGTTTAACTTTGATGGGAGGGTTGAATGCTTTGTGGACTTTATGGGTGCAGGCTTGCACACTGCTGACCCTTTGTAGAGATGGGTGAGAATCCAGGTGTGTGTGTGTGTGTGTGTGTGTGTGTGTGTGTGTGTGTGTGTGTGTGTGTGTGTGTGTGTGTGTGTGTGTGTGTGTGTGTGTGTCTGTAGTAATAGTTATTCCAGGTGGCTAAGATTTGTTTGTGTATATCTTGAAGGCTTTGGCAAATATTTCTTTACAATTTCACCATATGAGGATTCACTGTTGAAATGAGTAGTGCAGGTAGGATGCTTAGCAACAGCGCTAGAAGGTAAGAACGAGGTTGGCCTCCAATATGAGTATTTACACTTCTCACAAAATGTGTCATATATTAAAAGAACTTGGAGGCTGACCACTAATTTAATAATGCTAAGTAATCTGGAGTCACACCTTTTTAATCAATCAAAACACACCTGGCAGCAATAACGCAAAAACTTATAAGCGAACTGAGACTTTAGCTAGTTAAACATTGAGTAACTCCTCTGACGATGACAGGATAAAAACTGTGGGAACATGAATTAGATAATCAGTCATACTGAGGTTATGGCTGAGTAGGTTACCAATGAGGCAAATGTAAAAAAAATATGACTCAGTAGCAGTGAATATCCTAGACCTGGTCATTACCAACATGGGAAACCGGAGTTCCACACCAGAGGTCAATTCCTCGTTGGTCAGATCTGACCACAAGCTAATCAGCCTAGACATCCACATCCTACCCCCACCCCCAATTAGGGAAACCATCATAAAAAACTTCTCCAAAGCCAACTTCACACTTCTTAAGACAGAAGTGGCAAACTTCACGACAGCCATGCAGATGGATAATAGAGGTAAGACTGCTGAATCCTACACAAATGCACTTTATAAGCATTTACATGAGTGCATGGATCATGCTATCCCTAATAGAACCAAGATGTTATCCTCCAAAAAAAGGAAGCCAATCTGGTGGTCCTCTGCCATAAACAAACTCTACAACAGAAGAAAGAAACTGTTGCAAAAAAATGTAAAATCCCATGACTGGAGGAACTCCCTTGTCAACCTCAGTAAGAAGCTGAGATCCCTCATAAAATCCTCCAAAGCTAGTTACAAAAACAAAATTGCCACTGACTCTAAAGACAACCACAAAGCATTCTATAGCTATGTCAGGAATCTCAATGGGAACACACAGATCTGCTCTGAGTTACAGTACAATGGCACTAAATATACAGAACCAACTGATATTGCCAACATCCTAGCAGATAGGTTCAGTGCTAACTTTACCCCCTCTCACCCCCTAGAGGGCCCATCTCTATACCGGAAGAATGCAAAGTTCCTATAATCACGGCTGCACAGGTAAAAAACACACTCTCCAAAGCCAAGAACACAGCATCATTGGGACCTAACAATATCCCAGGCTGTGTTCTACACGAACTACAGAATGAACTGGCACACTACCTAAGTACCATGTTCAATCATTGCCTACCTCAGGCTTTGTACCCACTGAATGGCGCACCACGATGGTTATCCCACTCCAAAAAGGGGGAGCCACGACGGACCCCAGGAACTACTGCCCCATTAGCCTGATGAGCCTGGTCTGCAAGGCCATGGAACGTATCATCGTGGAACTCATAAACAAAGACATTGGTAATCTCCAAACTCTGGACCCCACCCAGTTTGGATTTGTAAAAGGCAGATCATGTCTCCTAAACCTGATTGACTTCTTTGAAGCAGTCACCAAAGCCATAGATGAGGGTAAAATGGTTCACACAGCTTATCTAGATTTCGCCAAGGCTTTTGACACCATCCCCCACTCTGGAATTATAGATAAGCTCACTAAACTAGGTATAAATCCCTATGTCACAAGATGGGTTGCCAACTGGCTCACGGACAGAACCCACACTGTGAAAGTAGCGGATTCCAAATCCGACTTCAGACCAGTGACAAGTGGAGTATGACAGGGTTCAGTCCTGGGTCCTCTCCTGTTTGGTATCTACTTCTCTGAAGTGCAGGCTAACACAGAAGGTCTTTGGCTAACAAAGTTTGCAGATGACTGCAAACTAAGAGCTATAATCGAAACTCCTAATGATGGGGACAAACTACAAAAGGGCCTCACTGAGACAGATACCTGGTGTCAAAGCCATGGCCTGAAGCTCAATGCCAAAAAGTGTATTGTCATCCCCTTTGGTAAAAACTCTGTACCCATGAACTACCACATAGCTGGTAGTCTACTTAATGCCAAAAATGTGATAAGAGACCTTGGGACACAGGTGGACAGTAGTCTCTCCTTTGATAATCACATCACCACAGTGGTCAGGAAATCCTTCTATGTGGCTCATCTCATCACAAAATGATTCTCATCCAGAAAAAAAGAGGTCATTGTTCCCCTCTACTCATCACTCATTAGATCCATTATAGAGTACAATGCCCCTTTTGGTATGTACCTCACAAGACATCTACAACAACTGGAAAGACCACAGAAATACCTCACAAAGAGGATTACTGGCCTCAAACAGATGCCCTACGCAGACCGTCTCAAAAAACTACAGCTTTACTCCATCGCATATCGCCTACTCAGGGGCAATCTCTGCTTAACATACAAAGCTATGTCAAACCCAGAGCTGTTGGACATGCTCCACTTAAAGAAATCCCAATCCCTCCGAGCTACACGCTCTAGGGACCTAAACCTTGTCACCACAATAAACAGAACATGCTGGAGGGATAGATTCCTGTCCCAGAGACTTCCCATACTCTGGAACAGACTACCTATCTATGTCAAACAGAGCTCCTCATTAGCACTCTTCAAAAAAAATCTTGATGATTGGATGGGAAATGGGAAATTCACCCCAGGGATCACTTCTGTGGCTCTGCTCGACAGGGGCACAGGAAAATAATTTTCTTGGGTGGCGAAAGCCAGGGTACATTTTTTGGCTAGGCTTATGTAGGCCCTAGGGCCAATAGCCTAGTACCTACCTATGAAGCTATGAACCTATGAAACACAATAATAGTACTATGGCTAGAACAAATTCATCATTAAGAGCAATGCAGCTCATTAACAATAACCTAAGCACACTAAAAATATGATTTTTTTATTTAACTAGGGTAAATATAGCTACTGGTAAACAGTATCAGAACAAATTTAACAACAACAGCAAAAATTCAGCCACAAAATTAGGGCAAAAAAAACAAACCTTCAGAGATAAAGTATGGGAGTACGCTTACCTTACTATATGAAGATGTTGAGTAAAAGACATAGGCTGGAATTCAGAGACATAGGCTACAGCCACATATACTGCCTAATGCAGGTAGGTCCAAGAATATGCGAACACAGAAAATGTGATTCAGAGGCATCTTTAGCCATAATGAGGAAGACCTCATCATTGGCTAAATTGCATGATCTGAATCATCCTTAATTACTACCAGTGCTAAAAAGCGCTTTGCAGCAGTAACTATCACTGGTAGTCCAGGCATCATGTTGACACAGGCACCACACACACACACACACACACACACACTCAGCATCACACACACTCTCAGACACTCAAACAAACTCACAGGTGCACTGATTCACTCACACACATGCACATCTACACTCTTGATCTTCTACCTAACCTCCCTACTGTGACCCACAGGCAGAAATGCATGTACAGATGCAAACTCACATGTACAGTCACCACCCATCCATTCATACCCATGCAGAAAAGTGCACACACACACACACACACACACACACACACACACACACACACACACACACACACACACACACAGACTCACAAACACTTGACCACTACCTCTCTGCTGAAGTTTGCTAAACTTACCTACAATGCAATATCTCCCATTTATTTATTTATTTTTCATTTGTTAACCAGAATAGAGCATTGATCCCATTGGACCTATTTCAGTCTCAGTCTGGAAAAACAACAATTAATATATGCCATTATATACAGGGTGAATGGCAAAATGTATTATGCACATATATTATATACAAAAGTGAAGGTCAGAGTTTTCTCAAGGGTATAAAGGCAATGGATACATAGCATTATATACAGAGTGACTCATAAAACACTATATGTATACAAATTATATACATATATCTGATCTATATCAGGCTTGACATCATAGCGCTTAACTGTCCAGATTTTCACAGAATCTCCAAATTTTTGCCTCAGATTTTTGGTCTGTTCCTTTATAAAATGTATGTTTTTCTGGTAAATCATTGAGGATTGAAGTCAATAAATAAATACAGGCATTTCAATTTCAGACTTCATATTCTTCAGAAAATGTATGCTAAATCAAAACCTGTTATTATAACAACTTTCTAAGTTTATAAGTGCAGTTTTTAAACATTGTCCCTATTTTTGCGGCTTTATCCCCCATTATGTTTGGCTTTGCCCAGATTTCTTGTGCTAAGAGGTTGAGAGGTATGCTTGGCATGCTGAAAGGATAATAAATAAAAGCACAGTCAGACTAAGGTATGTAGAGGGAAGGAGGGTATGAAGAAGTTAAGTTATATGACCAGAGAAAGTTGCATTTTCCTGCAATGTACTTTTATTTCTGATTGCAAGATTGGTTAAGAGGAATGATCTTTAAGGGAAAAAAGGGGAGAGATTCCCACAGTTTAGGACCAAGGAACGAGAAAGACTAGTTTGGAGGGTTAAGAGGAAAGGACTTGAGTGTTTAAGATTTCTAAGGATTTATGCCAGTGTATCACTGAATAGTCTGGAGGCTAGTGAGGGATGGTGCCATTCCTGATAAGTTTAAATAATTGAGAGGCTAGTAGAAAGTCAGCAAGTTGCCTCACGGGTAGCCAGTTAGCTTTTCAATGGTTCTGCAGTGTGGTGTCCATTTCCTGGGGAAAGAGTGATGAATCTGCAAATAGCATTTGAAATAGACTGAATGGTGGATGCACTTTTACAGGCTGTAGCAGTAACAGGGAGATAATATTTTTAAATAAATAAATGGCAGTCACATTACACTTTAAGGTGAGGCTTAGATTATATTGGGTTTCAACTCATCTTCTAGTGACAACCATGTAGGGAAAGGGAACCAGTGCAACAGATCCAGACATTTCATCAAAGCAAATGTCAACAGTCATGTGACACCTTGCCCCTGAGCCCAAAGTATGCTGTTTGCTTCCTGTTGGGCCAGTTATTAATCATGTGTTCCTGACTCAGAATTATGTTATATTACATGTATGATATTTCAGCATCAATTTAAACAGGCTATTAGAATGAAGTAAACATTGAATTACCAGTTTAGGAACAAAGACCATGAAGATATCAGATATAAAAGCTCAGTTTTCTTAAAGGCATGTTCTCTTCATACAGCCTTCACTTGTTTACTGTGTGTCTATGACCAGTTACTTGCATAAATCCTTTCTTGCCAGTCATCTGTAAAAAAGCAGTAAGAGTGACAGGTGAATCATTTTCAGTTCGTAAAATCATTAGTAAAATCAAGTTATGTTGCATTTTAAGAAAGCACATCAAGTACCAGGATGGAATCAGTAGAAATGTTAGACTTGGCTATGTGAATGTCAGGCTACAATCTGGTAGTGACTATAATTAGCCTATAAGTGACACAAAATTACAAATCAGTGCCAGGATGATCTGACTTAATAGCTATTCACCCTAGACAGAAGGAACCTCACAGTTACAGAATAAATCCATATTTTGGAACTAAAACCATTAAGTATCTAGAAATTAACCAGGGCCAAGTCGGAGGTTTCCTCAGTGTGTTTGCATATTTATGTGTTTGAGAGCATAAGTGAGTTATGTGTTTATGTGTGTGTGTGTGTGTGTGTGTGTGTGTGTGTGTGTGTGTGTGTGTGTGTGTGTGTGTGTGTGTGTGCGTGTGTGCGTGTGTGTGTGTGTGTGTGTATTTGGATGCATGTGGTGGTAAGGCTAGGGTCATGCAGATGTTTGGCATGAATCCTTGTCAAGTCTGGAAGCACAAAACACATGCTGACAGGACAACTTTTCCTTATACTTTATTTTATGCCTGAACTGATGATCGCACTTCGATTTCTTACATGAGCCAAGACCTCTGTATTTCTTCCTTAAACATTACTGACCTAATTACCTAAACACTCACATGTCCCCTATCATCCCTGTGCATCTTAGATCATGAGTTAGGGACTGCTCTGCTTTGGAGAATTGTTTAGTTTTAACTCTATTTTTAATTATGAGTTAGTGTATGCTGTGCATGCATACAGTACATTTCTCTTATGTTTAATTATTTTGTAATGCAGCAGATGTCCTTCCATGTGACAGTGCTAAACGACAACTTATTACAACCATCACATTGCCAAATTAACTCTACAAGTATATATTGACTAAATAAAAGAAAACTAATTTTAGGATGCCACAGTTTCCTCCAAGTTTAATGTGAAAACTTCTTGTATAACTGCTCAACACAATTCATTTTTGTAAACTACAAACTATTTTAATTGGCACCACCTAACATTTCTCAAAGGTCACTACACCATGCGTTGTAACTTTGCAAGCTAGCTGGTATATTCATTCATTTATGTGTTAATTGTGAAACTGAACTATTTTAAAAAGTCCTTTTCAGTCACTGTGCAGGCTAAAAAGAAGTTTACAGTATCACAAGAATTAAATTAAACCAAAACCCTACAAAATTATGCAGTAATGTATTTTGTAGTACCAGCCATAAGTACAAGCCATTTTCAGTGCATTGCATATGTCAGTCAATCAAAAATACATAATCCTGCATTAATTAAGAAGTTTACAGTGCCTCATAGTAAGTGTAATTTAAAACTAAACTGATATTTGCATTTTATACATGCCCGTAAATCAAGGGGGAACATAGAAATGAATAAGTGGAGATTCATAACAGCATTTGTTTACCTTAGTACAGAAACAGGAGAGAAGCCAACTTGTATCAGCCAGAAAAAGCAGAATATGACTAGTTAGCACTGGTTCTTGAAATGTTCAAATCTTGAAATCTATGAGACAGAAGGAAAAGAAAGACTATATTCTTAAAGATCATGTTTAAAGGTATGAAACATGCCCTTCTTTTCACCAAAAAGTGTTCACATGCATCTTTATGCATGTGAACACTTTTTGTGTGAAAAGAAAGTTGCATTTTGCAGCCTTTAAAAAATATAAAGCTTTAAAGATTGCTTCCAAAAACTGAAGAATAAATGTATTCATCAGAGGGTATGAAGCAGTTATGTCACTCTGGGTTCCAGCTTTAATTATACTGGATTAGCATAAGTTAAATGATTGTAAATTAGTTCTGTAATTGCCATTCTGTTGGCAATTACGTTTCACTCCTTTAAACATGTTCTTTAACCATTCAGACCTGAATTTCTCAGTTTTCAAGAAGGCTGAGCTTCTGTTCTAGACTGGTTTCAGCTATTTTTGCTCTCTTTCTAGAAGGTTTGCCCATCAGCATCAACTTTTTTCTGAGAATTATAGTGGGACAGAGATATAAATATTTTAGACTATGCGCTTAGTTTTACCAACAATGGAGCAACTTAATTTTGAATGTAACTGAAAGAAAAAATAATTTTAATATATTATTGCCATATCATTTAGATGCCTCACAGCAAGAGGTTCTCTGGTTTGATTCTCGGCTGGGGTGCCTTCTGTGTGGAGTCTGCATGTCCTCCCTGTGGTCGTGTGGGTATCCTCTGGGTGCTCCGGTTTCCTCCCACATCCCAAAGACATGCAGCAGGTGGACTGGATACTCTAAATTGGCTCTAGGTGTGAGTGTGTGCATGTGTGTGCCTTCTGTGGAAGGTTGGGCGCCGGGCTGGCAATTCGACACTGTAAAACTCCACTGATGATCCGCTGTGGCGACCCCTAACTGGGAAAAGCCAAAAGAAGAAGAATTGTCATATCATTTAGAAAGGTGAAATTCTCTCTTTGATACAGAAGTAAGCACTATTTTAAGAACTGGTGTTGCAACATCAATATATATTTATGTCTTTTTCTACATATTTTTGCATCCACCGATTGCTGACCATCGAGCCTTCCCTACTACATGCTGGCCATGATTACATGGCTGTGGGGGACCATCATCTTTGTAGATCCATCAAGGGAGTCTTGTCCATAAGTCCAATATCCAGGCAGACATTGGTGTTCTTTGTTCTCTCTCTGTCATTCAAACCATAACAACATTTTATATTTTTAGCCATAGTCCCACCTTCTGGTGGTAACGTGCCCACCCTCTTCACAGCAGGGTCTGCCTCTGCTTCACCATGTCTGTGCACGTGCACTTCTTCACAAGTGAGACAGAGAGTGCTATTGTTAACAGCTTGGTCAGCTCCAGTTTAGCCCTTCCTGACTGGTGCAGTAGATACAGTTCACTGGGAGCTATTGTCGTCTCTCCCAGTATAGACGCCACCCATGCTGACCTGCCAAACAGTTGTTTGTTGGATATGCCAGTTGAACTCTGGTCATTTGGGTCATAGTCAAGGCTTTATCCCACTACACCACCAGGCTGGTTATGTAAATATTTATTCTTTTTTTTATTATCAAAAAATAATTTTATTACACTTGAACTAACACTGAACAGTTAATAAATCAATATAAAATGATTGTATATTACATCAACTCAGTTTGCTTAAAACTCAAAAACGTATGTTTTTTTTTCTCAAGGAATAGCATACATAATATACAATTGTTAAGCCAATAGCCTCTTAGCATAAACTTTGATCAGGAATTTATGAGTATATAATCAACAGCAATTGCAGACAAGATGCTTAGAAATTCATGCTTCTAATTTACATCCTTTGGCCCTTGTTCTTGAGTCATTGCTGCTGCTCAATGACTTCCTTAAGGATTGGAGGATCCCACTTCTTCCATTTTCTTATTACAACCTCTTTTCATAGCCAACATTATCAAAGAATTGTTGCATTATATGGGACATGAAGTAGAGGCCATGTACTGTTCCTTTTCATTCACAGAGACCCAGAGTTTTAGTCTCCATGATCTCTGTCATCGTCTCATGTGCTACAGTCAGCTTAATATTCACTCTCTCATGTCTTCCTCTATAATATTTCTCAGCCGTCCCCTCATCCCACTGTACTGTTTACATTCTTCCACCCTCAATCTTTCTATGTTCACACAACAATAAAGCCAGTAATTCTTGCTTTACTGCCCTTTCCTTACCCACACCTGTTCTACACCATTAACAAATCCTTCACCAAATGCATCCATTCTCATTCATATCAGTATTCCATATGCCTGCACTGCTGAACACCTACACATCTCAGAATTACTGGTAAGCCCACAGACTCAGCCCAATATATTATTTTACATCAACTTCTATGTCCCCCAAATAAACCTTCCTTACTTAACTACATCCTTATCATCTATCCTTCAACCCCCTTTGTTTCTCACATTTCAGAGATGTTTTTACTCCTACAATTCCTTATATTAGTTCCTATTATCCTACACTTAACATCCTGCCAATATTCATTGCCCTCACAATTCCAAGAATACTCTTATATTGTGTCCATCAAGCAAAATACATCTAAACATCATCTTCTAATCATATCCTATCTAATTTAGCACTCACATATTCTACTGGTCAATATCAGTTTTAAGAAGCAATATCCATTTACTCATAAATTGAGTATTAAACATAAAATCAAGCAAAAAAGCATCTAACTATACCATCACACATGCATATGAATAAAACATAACTGTGATATCTACATAAATCCAGGTCCAATGCAGCATTTTCAGGCTCCGGGCAGCTCCTTTATCACTGCACTTCACTCATAGTCCCACTGTGGCCTTCATCTATACCATACCAACTTACAAATGCATGCATAGATAGCACTACACTTCCAGACATTGTAGTTGTCACAGAAACCTGGCTTCACCAGAAAATAAAAAATAAAGAAATTGCCCATCCAGGCAATGACATTACCAGATTAGACAGAAGCTGGCCATGTTACTATTTTCAACAAGACACAGTAAATATTTCTCTTTCCTCCTCACCCTGTCATCTTTCTCTACCTTAGTAAAAAACATTCATAAGATAATCATAGTCATGGGTATATCTATATCTATCTATCTATATATATATATATATATATATATATTTTTTTTTTTTTTTTTCCCTCCAACTATACTTCCAAGCTTTGGAACAATCTACCAAACTCTCTGGTGAACATTCCTTCAACTGTACAGTTTAGAAAACTCCTAAAAACCCACCTTGCAAACTCTTGGCTCTGTTCCTGTACCTCCCCAGGATAAGCTACTTCCCCACCCCACCCTGCCTTTTTAACCTATTTCTACCCACTTTCCTTAACTGTATTGGACTGTACAGTACCTCTTATAAATAGTTATGATGACCACTATAACTGTCTAACTAAATGTCCATTTGATGTGGTCATTGTTTTTATATCTGATTTTGATGTTCCTATAAATGCTCCGCATATCTTATATTTGATATTTACAATATTACTATGTTACCTATTGTTTATTGTTACATTGTACATTATTACCTTTTGTTATTATAATACTTAATTGGGTGGCCATGGTGGTGCAGTGGTTAGCATTGCCGCCTCACAGCAAAAGGTTCTCCAGTTCGATCCTCGGCTGGGGTGCCTTCTGTGCAGAGTCTGCATGTCCTCCCTGTGGTCGTGTGGGTTTCCTCCGGGTGCTCTGGTTTCCTCCTACATCCCAAAGACATACTGCAGGTGGATTGGACACTCTAAATTGGCCCTAGGTGTGTGTGTGTGTGTGTGTGTGTATGTGTGTGTGTGTGTGTGTGTGTGTGTGTGTGTGTGTACACCGTAAAACTCCACTGCCAATCATGAGCGGACAAGGTGATCTTCTGCGGCGACCCCTAACCAGGAAAAGCCGAAAGAAGAAGAAAAAGTTATTATAATACTTAATTGACTTGGAGCTTTCCTCCACTGAAAAAGGACATATATCCAGCTGGACTTTCCCAGTAAACAAATGTAAAATAAATTAAAATTAAAAAAAAAATATATATATATATATATATATATATATATATATATATATATATATATATATATATATATCTCCATATGGTTGTAACTCAAAAGGTAGAATCTTATTCAGTAGAATGGATTTTGTAGGTGTAAAAAAGTGAGAATGTACAAATGAGTAAATGCCCATTTGAGGGACTCACATATGGCTGAATTTAGTTTTATATATAGTAGGTAAGCAAAAATGTACAGGAAAATTAATGTTTGGATAAAAAAAGTGGTGGTTGTGAATTTATACACCACAGTGTTATAGCAGTTGGTGTGAACATGTAAGTTGTCATAGGTTTGGGTTAGAGTAAGGGTTAGGTAAGGGAATAGTCAGTGTTGTACATGTTTTGTGTTGTATCCATTCTGTGTCCTTTTGTCTTGTGTAACGATACTGTTAGGGAAAGGGTTTTTAGTAACATAAAGCCCCCTGCACACCTCAGTCATGTGTGCTAACCTTAACCATAACCCTAACCCTGCCCCAACACTTCACATTACTAAAACCCCTTTCCCTAACATCATCACTACCAGGATGACACTTGCTGTTGGTTTTGCAGCTGGAATTTACTGATATAGTTTTTTTAGTGGGACATAAGTATTCAGTGTTTTGTGATTCACTCTTATGAGTCATTTATTGTTTTGTGATTCTTTCTCTCGCTTTTTTCTACCATGTGTGAGTCTTTCTTTTGAGTTTTTTGCCTTTCATGGACGGCGCAGTAGTGCAACGGTAGTGTTGTCACCTCACAGCAAGAGGTTCTCTGGTTCAATTCTCAGCTGGAGTGCCTTCTGTGTGGAGTCTGCGTGTCCTCCCTGCCTTCGTGTGGGTTTCCTCCAGGTGCTCCTGTTTCCTCCCACATTCAAAAACATGCATCTGGAGCATTTCTCCCCAGGCCTCTGATGACAATTGGCTCCATTCCAGTAAGTGGAATATATATGGGAACAATGTTAAAACACTGGAAGATAGCCTCTGATGAACCTCCTCAAAAATCCTTCATTAAATCCTAACATTGGGTTATTGCGTGATATTAATATAAAATGGCAAAGCATAAAATTTGAAAATCCAATCAACAATATACATTTGTACAAGTTTACTTAACTAGATATAACAAAGCCACAGCCAAACAAGACTCAACTGGGTCCTAACATCCTCTCTAAATATAATATCGTCCCATCATACCTCTCAATGTCTTGGTGCAAGAAATCTGAAAAATGTCTAAAATAATAGGGGGGACAAAGGCCTAAAAATAGGGACAGTTTTAAATAGTCCTCTTATAAGTTTAGTAAGTTGCTAGAATAACATGATTTGTGTTTTCATGCATTTTCTAAAGGATATAAAGTCTGAAACTCAAATGTATGTCATTATGTAGTGACTTCATGAACTTCGTCAGAAAGCCTAAGTAGTCACTTACAAAACTACACTATAAGGTGCCAAAGCAACAGTCCCAAAACACACCATTACAGCCTGGTA
The DNA here is from genome assembly GCF_019279795.1 of Protopterus annectens. Classification (NCBI taxonomy): domain Eukaryota; kingdom Metazoa; phylum Chordata; order Ceratodontiformes; family Protopteridae; genus Protopterus; species Protopterus annectens. The sequence continues at coordinate 766,337,792 of NC_056746.1, forward strand.
GGAAAATATGCCACTTTTCACGAAAACATTTTTATTAATACACTGCACTGCATCTCCTTAAGTCCAGATTTATAAAGGGTACCACAAAGTGTGCACTATGTGCAACTTAGTGTTCCTTTTCTGAGTGAATAAACAGCACAAGCACTGTTCTTGAATTTAGAATCCAGCTAGTCATTGAATACCCCCCATAGATTATGTTGTCTCAAGTTCAATAAAATCTTCCTAGGTTTTAAACATATTACCCATACCCCCCCCCCCCACACACACACACACACAATAAAAAGAATCAAAGCCAACCTTGCCCCATGGCTATCCTTAACAACTAAACAATTAATGAAACAAAGACACAAAGCCTGGAAGTTGTGAACCAAAAATAAAACACATCCTATTTCACTAGCATATTGACAACTAAGAAACCTAAGAAAATATCTGCTCACCAAAGCTAAGAAAACCTATTAATCAATCAAAACACACGCGCACACACACACACACACACACACACACACACACACACACACACACACACACACACACACACACACACACACACAGATCCACACAAATAATCATAATCTCTTCTGGACCAATAAAGTACTAAATCCAGGATAATCAATACAGCAAACATCAAATACTAGGAAACAAGATGATAAAATAGCCAACCAATTCATTACCCACTTTACACACACTGTAATGTCATTAACTAAGCAGGTGACTAATCAAGTTCTTGATGTCCGTAATCAATCATATAACTTCCTTCAACGTCTCCTTCCAAACAGTTCCCAGAGATAACACAAATACCTCATAAAATTAAAGCCTACTATAACTGCCCTTGATAATCTAACTGGCAAATATCAAGAGCAGTTGAGGCTATTGCATATCCAATTGTTCTACCCTTGTGCTGTCTACTTCTGCTGTTGCAATATAAAATACACTCTTCTGTAATCCATATTTTTTTCATCCCACTTGCTGTACACAATCTTCTTCCTATTTACACTTCCTTTTCACTTCTTCAGACACTTTACTAATCCACACTATTCTTTCTCTAAATTACTTCTTTTATAATCCCAAAAAACTCCACTAACTATATAGCTGATACCTATATCTATCTATCTATCTATCTATCTAAATATATATATATATATATATATATATATATATATATATATATATATATATATAGTATATATGGGTCTATATTAAATAACCGGAGACGTTTCAGCGAACACCTCTTCAGCGACACACAATAAACGAACGCACTAAACCACGATAATTCAGAACAGCGATTTCTTTCCCTGGGAACGAAATCACTTGGCCCTCCCCATAAGTTTGCCGTTTTCCCCACTGTAGAGCGAACTCGGAGTTGGTATATTTAGTTAGGGGGGATATGGGGGCACAGCCCCCCACACTGGGGGGGTGAGGGGCAGAACCCCCAGTTTATGTTTTTATTTTTTTTTTGTTTTTAGACAAGCGATTTTTTTCACAAGGAAAGAAATCACTGATATAAACGTTTGCGGTTTTGTGTGTCACCGAAGAGGGGTTCGCTGAAATGCCTCTTTGACTATATAATATATACCCCATATATATATATATATATATATATATATATATATATATATATAGATATATATATAGATATAGATATATATATAGATATATATAGATATATATTTATATACATTCTCTTCTGTCCACTAGGCTCTTCCTCATACTGCAATTTTATTTAAGTGCATTCTTTCACAATTTTTATTCTCATCAAATACAAGCATCCTACAAAAGGGCCTCATAGAAACAGACAACTGGTGCCACAGCCATGGCCTCAAGCTAAATGCCAAAATGTGTATAGTCATCCCCTTTGGCAAAAACAAAGTGCCTACAAATTACCACATAGGTGGTAATCCATTAAGTACGGAAGAAGTAATTAGGGACCTGGGGATCCAAGTTGATAGCAATCTCTCATTTGACAACCACGTGGCCAAAGTGGTTAGAAAAACATTTTATATAGCCCACCTAATCATGAAGGGATTCACATCTAGATCAGGGGAGGTCATCATGCCTCTTTACTCATCTCTCATCAGGCCCATAATTGAGTACAATGCCCCTTTTGGGATGTACCTTACCAGACACCTGCAGCAACTGGAAAGACCCCAAAAGTACCTCACCAAGAGGATCAAACGGCTCAAACAGATGCCATATGCTGCCCGGTTAAAGAAACTCCAGCTCTACTCAGTGGCATACCGCCTGCTCAGAGGCGATCTGTGCCTGACGTATAAAGCCATGTCCAACCCGGAATTAATGGACATGCTGCACCTCAGAAAATCCAAATCCCATCTAGCTACGCGCTTGAGAAACTTGAACCTCAGCACTGAAATAAATAGGACATGCTGGAGGGACAGATTCATAACCCAGAGGCTCCCTTCACTCTGGAATAAAATCCCAGTCCAGGTAAGGCAGAGTCCCTCATTGACTCTCTTCAAGAGGAATCTTGATGAGTGGATGGGAGATAGTAGGTTTACCCCGGGTATCACTTCTGTGTCACTGTTAGACAGAGGCACAGTATACTAACCTCGAAAAAGGACATAGCAAAATTCATATAAAATGGGTGGTGAAAGCCAAACACACTCTGGCTAGGCTTATAAATGCCCTAGGGCAGATAGCCTAGTATGAACCTATGAACCTATGAACCTATATGTACTATTGCTTCCCAAATGAATTGCAACATTTACTTTATGTACTATCGCATGTTATGTATTGATGTATAGCCAACCATGAACTTGTAATTATGATCTATTTTGCATGATTTTTTTTTGCTTTTATTCACCCTGTAATAAATTAATTTTCTATGTGGAACTTTTCTTGCTGGGCCTTGGGAGAAAAAATTTACTTTGACCCAGTCAGACATTCCTGGTAAACAAATCTGAAATAAATGTCAGATAAAAAAATAATGATTTGTGAATATCTTCAGAAGCCTAGACATACATTCCCTATAATTTTCTAGCCTTAGTATTTTAAGTATGATTAACCCAGAGCCAGTTGTATCCTGAGTATGAATAATTCATGGGCAGGCAAACATTTGCATGTTACCCCTGTCCATAAGGAACAAGGATGCCAATCCATGGGTGAACTTGCGGTTTCCCATCCAGTTATCCAGATAACACTTAGATAGAGTGACAGATGCACTTTGCTTTACATGGAGAGGAAGATTCCTCTATCTCCTATAAACCTCTCCTTTCAAACTGCATTTTACTAGCCATTGCTTCTCTGCCCCCAAATATATGGCAGTCACTTCCTCCTGATTTAACTGATCACTTGCTCAGGTCACAGTTCAAACATTCTTTAATAAAACAGTTTGAATTAAAGTGTCCATCTAGAGGACATGTTACTTCAACCAGTACCTATAACCAGTAGTACCTTTACCTCCCATACATCTGATGCAGATTTAGCTTACCATGCTATTACCAGTAAACATATAATCTCTTTATTTATTTATTTTACATTTGTTTACCAGGATAATCTGACTGAACACTAGTGTCCATTTTCAGCAGAGGCCCAGGGAGAAAAGCTCCACATACTACAAAATCAACAGTAGTTAATAACAGTTGCAGTTTCAAAAATCAAAATGAATTAACAGCTGCCAAAAAGTTAAAAGATTTACAAGTACAGAGTAAGATGATTACAAAAAATTTAAGATGACTAAACAAGTGAAAGTAGGAAGATAGCTGTATAGGACTTATTGAATATGTTAGGGACAGAACAAATATTAGATGAAAAAACAGCTGACTGCTAGTGATTAAAAAGTATGTGACCTTAGCACATTAGTATTCACTAGGAGCATAAGGAAAAGAGCCTAAGTTGAGTACAGAAATTAGACTTATAATTAACAAGACGAATAAGGAAATTATACTCTTGCAATGTAATAAGTGTTGTTTAAAAGTGGGAGTGCAGGTTTATAGCCTGATGTCAGGAGGAATTCTATTCCAGGTTTTAGCAATTTCATTGGGGAACAGACATTCACCAGAGCTGTATTTACATGGAATTTTTTCAAATTATAATCTAATCCCTTGTTTCATTTTACTGGTCTCTATTAGCTGTCCTAACATAGCAACCAATACCCATATCTCTACCACATCTCTCTCTCTCTCTTTCTTTAACTGTACTCTCCCTTTTGTGTTCCAATTACTATAAGTATATTTGGTTTGTTAGATCTTATACACACACACATATATATATGGGTCTGCTTCACATAATCGAACATCCAAATGTTCAACTTTCATATGGCCGAGACCATATGATCGGATATTTGAATGTTCGAAAATGTGAAAAAAAAATAAACAGACAAAAAAAAAACTAAACAGTGCTAGCAGGGGAACAACCCCCCCCCTCCACACCCCCTATATTTAAATATACCAACTCCGAGATCGCACTATATTGAGGTAAAGGAAAATCTTCCAGTTCCACGCTCTATGGAAATCCCCATTAAGACTGTTCGAACTTTTAAAAGATCGATCACATGTTCACAGCCATATGAAAGCCGAGTTTTATATATATATATATATATATATATATATATATATATATATATATATATATTTTTTTTTTTTTTTGTCAGATTGTAGGTTTATAGGTAATTACTCAGCTAGGTACCTTTGAGGGACATTCCAAGCCTAGCCAATTTCCCTTTTTGTGCTCAATTAATCCCTCCCATTTGGTTACAGGTTGGCCTTACCCATCAAATGGTTGACAGAATTTATACTGTAAATTATTTTGTTACATTATGATATAACCCAGGCTGAACCTGTAAGCGGTCATTGTTTGATCAGTGTTCTACCCATGTAAACGCATTTAAATAAATAAATAAATAAAATAAATAAGACAATTCCAGAGAGCAGTGCTATTTTCTACGAGTCATATTTATCCCTTCAGCATATCCTACTTAAATGCAGAAGAGACTGAGATCTCTTGAGCAGGTCTTTCTGCCAGTATTGGACCAGAGGATGTGTAGAAGATCTGAAAGGATAGGGTCAGTAGAGGCTTTGTAAGCGAGGTGGAGATCACCCCTCAGTAGCCTGTAAGATAAAAACAGGGAGAGTACTTGGGGATGATCAGTGTAGTTTTTGTGATTTAGACCCTTGATTTTCTTACTAAGAACGCGCTGTGGTCACCTGAGTTGTGCAAGGTTTTCTTTGAACAGATCCATAGTGAAAGGAGCATTATACTCAATTACTCAACTAATGAGTGCAGATTACAATGGAATGATCATCTCACTGAACCTGAATTTCATACAATTATTAATAAGGTGTGCGAGGAAAAAGGATTTCCTTACCGCAGTGGATACATAGTGATTGAATGACAGCTCATTGTCCACATGGGTTCCTAATTCCTTCACTACTGGGAAAGTTTTCATGGTGTTTTGTCAATATAATAGTTGCAGAAATTATAAAGTTACAAAAGAAAATAACAGTGCCAAACCTTTTTAGCCCCCCTTTTTTGCCTCTTTTATTTAAAAAGCCTACATGGCTGAAATTAAAGTTGAAACTTTTAGCAGTATAAATAAAGTTTCGACTCTAATTCCAGCCATATAGGCTTTTTTGGATAAAAGAGATAACAATCAAGCAAAAAAGGGGGATAAAAAGGCTTGGCACCATTTTCTTTTGTTTCTTTATCGTTTCTGGGGCCTCAAGCAGTTTCGACCAAAGCCACGACCATAACATTTGATGGTAACAATGTGGACACTTTGTATGTTTTAAGGTTTTAAATGTATTAGTTGCAGGGAATGTCATGCTGAAGGATATAATTATACATTGTTGGCATTTAGTTTTAAGCCGTAGACTTTGCACTAGCTATTTGTTTGGGTAAGACCTTCCTAAAAGAACCACTTGATTCATGTTGCAATCACAATTGCCAGGACAGGGTATTGTATGAGGGTAATTTTCTATAACTAAATATTGACCCGAGTGCATGACTAGTGTTAACCCTACCAGAACCTCTTTCCAATAGTTCCTTCATATTCATGCCCCTGCTGTACACAGCTATGGGCTGTCTATACTTCATTTCTCTAGTAAAAAGTTCATCCCATAATTGTTTGAGTACACATACATAAGCCCTCATTTCCTGGTTGAACGGCACTACAAAAGGTACCCTACTTGCAGATGTTGTTAGATTACCAGCCATAGTAGTGGTTATATCCATCGTATAACCAGAGTTTTGTGCTATCAGTAAGGGAATAAATTGTGTTCACCTCTTTTTAACCACTTCTTCTTTCACCATATTTAACAATTGGATAGGATAACCTCTATCTGTAAACATGTTTACTGAGTACTGTATTTCTCTCAAAAAAAATTCATCTTCACTAATTATTCTAGACAGGTGTACCAATTGTCCTTTTACAATCCCGTTCTTTTGATAGAGGGGGTGACAGCTATCAAAATGTAGGTACGAGTTTGCAAATTTGTTTTTTTCTATATATATTGGATGTGAATTTCTTTGCTTCCCTATCCTTCTTAAGTGTCACATCCAAATAATTGATCTCATCATAGTTGTAGTGGAAGGTGAATCTTAGAAAGCTAGTATTTTTTTCTAAGTACTTCACAAAAGTCTTTAATTCATCTATTGTGCCTTTCCACAGCATAAAAATATCATTCAAGAATCTATAGTATGTGTGTATCATAGAGAAATACTCAGAGTCAAATAGAGTTTTTCCCAAATTGCTAAAACGCCATTGGTATAAATGAGGACATACATTGCCCCCCATAGCTACTCTTGATATCTGAGGAAAGTACTCCTCTTCAAAAAACAATTAATAGTGAGGACCATCTCCAATAAGATTTCAAAAATAAAAAAGATAGTCAGCTGGTAAATTATTTTGTTGAATCAAAAAATCCATAAACATGTTCTATCATTCAACATGAGGGATCACTGTAAATAAACTCACTATGCCAATGGTGACAAACAGCAGGGATTCTAACAGTCTTTTAATATATAAGAATGTTGTTCAAAATATCTCTTACACATATTGTCTATGTACTTCCCTAAAGGATCTGTTTTGGAATGACTCCCCTCCACAACAGGTCTGAATGGGGGGCTCTATTTGACTTTTATGTTCTTTGGGTATCCCAAAGAGATCCAGAATCACTGGTTTGGATATAGTTAAATATTCAAAGGTATCTTTGTCAACTGTAACTTGCAGTAAAAATTCACTTATTGCCAAGTCTATCTTATGATAGGCAATATTAATCTCATTTTTGGATACCCTTTCTTAACTCATTACATCAGAGTGATGTCTCCAGGTGCACCTGCAGTTAACTCCTACTGATGCCTCTATGCATCAAATATTGCTTATTCATATTTCATAGGATCATAGGAGATTACTAGACTAATGGCTCTAGGGCCCTTGCAAGCCTAGCCAAGAGTTTATCCTCAAGAAAGAAACTTCAATCAGAACCTGTTGCTCCTGTCAATGAGGCACACAGGTGGAACCCCTGGGACAAATTTGGGGTTTCTCATCCACTCATCAAGGTTGCACTTGAAGAGGGTCAGCAACGTACTTTGTTTGACGTGTATGGGGAGTCTATTACAGAGACCGGGCAGCCTCTGGGAGACAAACCTGTATCTCCAGCAGGCTTTGTTAATGTCACATATTAGATTTAGGCCTTTCAGTCGAGTAAAGTGCGAGGAGTTAGACTTATGGATATGGAGCATTCCTAGTAGAGCAGGGTCTAAGATTGCCTTGTAGGCGAGACACAGATCACCTTTGAGCAATCTGTACGATACCGAGTAGAGTGATAGTGATTTTAGCCTGTCCGCATAAGACAGGTGTTGGAGACCATGGATTCTCTTTGTGAGGTATTTCTGTGGCCTTTCCAGTTGGTGCAGGGGTTTGGAAAGATACATACCAAATGGGGCGTTGTACTCAATTATTGTCCTAATGATGGAGGAGTACAGAGAGGTAATAATCTCCTTTTTTCTGGATGCAATCCCTTTACTTATGAGATGAACCAAGTAAAAGGTTTTTCTGACCACTGCCGCTACATGATGGTCGAATGTGAGATTATTGTCAACCTGTGTACCCAGGTGTCTCACTACAGGTTGTGTGCTTAGGGGGCTGTTGTTGATGTGGTAATCAGAAGGGGCTGTGTTTTTGCCAAATAATATGAGAATACATGCTTTGCATTTAACTTAAGGCCATGACTTTGGCACCAGTCATTTGTTGCTGTGAGACTCTCCTGTAGTATGTTTTCATCATTTGGGGAGTCAATGACAGGACCCAACTTACAGTCATTCACAAACATGGTCAGCCACAGGCCTTTTGTCTTTGCCTGGACCTCTGAGAAATAGATGCCAACCAGTAAGGGACCCAGGACAGATCCCTGGGGACACCACTAGTGACAGGTCTGCTGTCAGAGGTGGAGGTACCTACTTTGACATTGTGGGTCCTATCAGTGAGACAGTTGCATCAATAATTCCAAAACCATGCTATGTACAAGGTTTTAAAATGTTTCATCTTAAAGCTTATACAATAGCAAATTCAACTGTCCGGTGCAGGTAAATCAATATTAACTGTTGTTTTATGATATTAATTTATATAGATATAATTTTCACATCTTTCTAAATATCTCAGCAGCCAAGTAACACAGACAGAACTCCTTAGCCTCAAATGAAATTCTCAGCTGGATGAATAAAATGCTGCTGACAGTATGTGTACAACTTGAGTAGTTGCTGGGATATTGTAAGTTGTTTACAAAATATTACAAATGTAATAGTTACTGTACTTACTGTGACTTATAACATGTATTTATTTTATTTATTTATTTATTGACATTTGTTAACCGGGTTAGTCCAACTGGGATTTTGTCCCATTTTCAGTGGAGTCCCGAGGAGAAAAGCTCCAGATGGTATAATAAACCATTACAGTAGTAAACAAGCACAGCAAACAATAGAAACAAACACTAGCAACAATTAAACAACAGCATGTTTTTTTTTTTCTTCAGGAAAATACTCTGTAACTGTACTAGTCAGGGAGAGTGCAGAGTGTGAGTAGGATCAACTGAGAGTGATTCCAATGTTGGGGGAGGAGAGAACTATGTAGAGTCATAGCAGGGGCAGATTCTGGAATTGAGTAAATGTGTCTTGTTTCTTTTTAAATAGTGGGGTGTGAGAGATTGAGCGTATGTTCAGGAGAAGTTTGTTCCAGGCTTGGGCCACAGAGTGTTTGTAGAGTAGCTTACCTACTGACTTATTTGGGTGGTAAATATCAAGCAATTGTTGATTAGAGGTGCGGAGGGATCAAAATGGGGTGTAGATAGAGACAAGGAGAGATTTAGATGGACAGTAGGAGGGTTTAAAGTGCATAAAGTGCAGCATGTGAAATTGGTAGAGATGTAGTTGTGGGAGTTCTAGCCATTGTAGAGACTTTAAAGCAATACAGTGGTGTGTGTTGTTTGGGGAGTTAGTGATGAATCTGGCTATTTTGTGGTAGGATTGTTGGAGTTTGTTCAGGGTAGTTGTTTAGATATTTGTGAGAACTGGAGCGGCATAGAGGAGAGAGGGGAGGAGAAGTGCTTATCCTAGGGTAAGTCTAGCCTTGGGACTGAGATATTTTTTTTCCGGTATAAGAGACATAGTTTCTGGTATATTTTCTTTATGCATTGCTTATTGTGTTGATTGAATTTTAGTTCATCGTCGATGATGACCCCTAGGAGTTTGGTGTAGGTGTTAGGATGGATAGCTGTATTATTACAAGACTTAATGACAAAGGAGGATTTATGATGAGTAAGAGAGTGGGGCAGAAAGAGTAAGAGTTTGGTTTTTGTGGGATTGAGGATCAGTAAGTTTTTTGAACGCCATTGTTCAGTGGAAAGTAGAGCTTTTTGGGTTAGGGAGTGTAGGTCAGAGATGTTGGCTGTAGAAATAATTGTGGAGTCGTCTGCATATTGTATGAGAGATGACCGATAGCAAGGTGAAAAGATCATTGGTGAAGATGTTGAATAAGAGGGGAACCTAAGATGGAACCTTGTGGAACCCCAGTAGAGATATGCAAGAAAGGAGAAGAGGAAGAGAGTCATTTGACTGATTGTTCGCGTCCAGACAGTTAGCGAACCAGGTGAGGGTGGAGGTGGATAGGTGAAAGTTGGCAGGTTTAAATAGAATTAATGGATGAGACACTGTATCAAAAGCTTTGGAGAGGTCAAGAAAGAGACAGGAAGTAAGTTTATTGTTGCCCAAAGATTCTGCAATGGTGTGAGTGAAGGAGAGTAGAGCAGAAGTTGTGCTGTGATAGGGGCGAAAACCATGTTGAGTAGGGGTGAGTAAGTTGTGATTAAGAAGGTGATTGAGAAGGTGAGTGTGGATGCATTTTTCTAGTATCTTAGATAGTGGGGACAGAATGGCAATAGGTCGATAGTTGGAAGGGTCAGTGGAGTTACCTCCTTTATGGAGAGGGATAGTGTAGAAAGATTTCCAAAGGGTAGGAACAGTAGATTCTTGCATAGATCTATTTATTAATATTGTCACTGGGTATGCAATAGACTTGGCTGCGAGTTTGAGGAAGGTAGGAGGTCATTTGTCAGTAGAGGGAAAGCAGGGTTTGAGTTTGAGCAGTAGAGATTTGATGTAGGAAATGGGAACAGGCTTAAAGGAAAAAGAAGTAGTGTTGGGGGCGGGTGTGGGGTCAGGTAAAGAGGAAGAGGTAGGTTGAGAGGGTAGGAGATTTTGGATGGGGGAAATAAAATGTGAATTAGGTAGGGTAGCTGTTTCATCAGTTTAAAACCTAGAACCTAAAGGATACTACCACTATAAAATAGTTTGTGCTGAAGAGTTTGCTGTTTATACTACTTTCATAATCCCTATGGTTCCAGAGATCTAAACATTTGTTTGAAATGTTAGAACATAATTCAAGTCTGTCAAAAGGCTGAGGCTCCAACCATTGGAAGTTACAATGAAAACTTCCTGAGCTCCATTGGAGTGAATGAGTTAAGTTGTTTCATCCAATAACAGGTTAAGCATCCTTAAGAAGTACTCAAAACTGTTCATAATAACCAAACCTCCACCTTTATCAGGTTTTATAATTCTATAGGTTTTATCCATCCTGATAAAATCCATAAACTCCATTTCTTCTTTATTTAAATTGTCCACAACCTTCCCCTTGTATTTAATCAATTATCTGAATTTATTCTCACAAATCCTTTCAAAGGGAGAAGAAAGAGGATTGTCTGGGGGTAAAAATGTGCTTTTCCTTCTCAGGCTCACTTCTCAAAAAATACAATTTGTATTAGAAAACAATATGTTTAGGTTCAATTGTCTGGTGAACAGTTTCAATTGGAATAAGACTTTAGCTATGTCCATTGTGTAAATGGGAACAAATTAAAAACCCCTTTCAAGGACTTTACAGACACCATCAGTCAATGCGGGGTCAGATAAGATAAATATCTTAAATTCATGGTTCATTTCAGTATTCGTAATTCCACTGGAAGTACCTAAGTAGAGCCAGTACATTCATTACAAATATTGCATATGGCCTACTCCTCCTCCCCCAACTCTATGAGTGGTGATAGGGTGTATAATTCTTCTCTGGATTCGAGGAAGCATCCTTCATTTTGGCAAGCCTGTCTGATCTTCTTGGTAGTGGTTGATCTAAAAAAACCTTCTTCTGTTGAATACCCCTTCATCCGACTAGACCTAGGGATAGAATTATCTAGATTGTCTGTAATATTCAGTCAATCATCCCTCTCATTTGTATTAATGGAACAAGGTGCTTTTGGATAGGCTCTATTGCTATCAGAATTGCATTGATCAGAATACAGTTTCTTATTCTTATGAGCCTTTACTTTCTTAATATTCTTATCCTCTTTAGAGAATATATTACTATATTCAGCTTTCATAGTATGAAATCCAAGGTCAGTGCAAATCATGTTGTTCAATTCTTGTAATTCTGCATTAAGAACATTTATTTTTCTCTTATTGTCATTCATTAAATGCTCTATCAGTTTCAGTCCAGTGGCATCAAAAAACTCTAATAGTTCTCTATGTAAGATGGAATTTTCCTCCAAACCAACAGGAAATCTCCATCAGCTAAGTCCCTTTGGGACTCCCTTGTCCCATACATACTCTGCAAAATAAGACTTATCAAGATGGAGATTCCTAAGTTTGTTCAGTTTACATTCAAAATCTACAAGTAGTGTCCTTAAACTTCTGTAAGGAACATCAGCAACTGGTAGGAAAGTAAATTTTGGAGTTGAAAGCCAACTATTGAAATTAAAATTGTAATTATTATCGCCTGTTAATTGAGCACTTACAGTGCCCGGAAATCCATTGCCATCCTCTGAATATATGGACATATCTCCAAGGCTCAATGGAAACCCTGGTGAGTCCACAGTTACAAAATTCCTTTGAGTAGTAGGAAAGCCCAGCTGGCAAACATCTTCTTTCCTTCTGCCTCGCACGCCACTAGAACTCCCTTCCACTTCTCATCCGTACCACTAACAGTCTCTCTATCTTTAAATCTCTTCTCCACTCTCACCTAACATCACTGTGGGAATGCTCTTGCTCTCATCCTACATAATATCTCTGTCTATAATCCCTTCATATTTCAAACACTTCTGCTGACACCTTCTTAGCAACTGTCACTCTTTATTCCTCCTTAATACATTTATATAGGGTCCTTTGCACTACCTTTTACAATCTGGCTCTAATCTCAATCTTTGTTAACACTGCGATACTTTATCTACTCTGACATTTTATTTTCTAACTCTCTTTAACCTCTGTATCAGTAACTAGTAAATTTACAGTTATGTCTTCTTAGTAGCTCTGTGTAACTTAGAATTATTTTATTGTATTTTGTAATATTGTTTTTATAACTAGTTGTATCTTTGGAGCTTTTCTCCCCAGGACTCCATTGAAAACGGGCTCCTCAACGTCCAATGGACCACCCTGGTAAACAAACTGCAAATAAAATAAATAAAATAAATAAAGTTGTTCACTGTGAGCCAGGTAGAAAGTTTGTTATTTGTTGTAACAAAATGGTAGGATCACACAGTAGCTGGTATTCAGACATACCAATTGTTCTTTTATAATCCCCTTCTTTTGATAGAAGGGATGACAGCTATCAAAATGCAGGTACAAGTTTCAAAAGGTCTTGTTTCTATATATATTGGATGTTACACCCAAATAATTGATCTCATCATAGTTGTAGTGGAAGGTGAATCTTAGAAAACTGGTAGTCTTTTCTAAGTACTCCACAAAAGACCTTAATTCATCTATTGTGCATTTCCACAGCATAAAAATATCATCCAGGAATCTGTAGTATGTGTGTATCTTAGGGACAAAGAGTCAAATACATATAGTTTTTCTCAAGTTGCTAAAACACCATTACTCATAGCTACTCCTGATATTTGTTGAAAGAACTCACCCTCACAAAACAATTAACTATTAGCAAGGACTATCTCCAGTAACATTTCAATGAAAAAACAGTCAGCTTATAAATGTTTTTGTTGAATCAAAAATCCGTAAACATGTAAATAAATTGCTTATGACCTCCTCCTCCTCCTCTGACTCTGGTGCGGGGTTTCTGTATTGGTGCACTGACTGTAGTCCTTAGTGATTACTGGTTAAAAATCAGAAAAAGGCTTTGAGATTTACTGAGCAGATTCCAGCTATTGTATTACTACATTCAGTGATAATGTTTTTCAGTCAACCTGCTACCACATGTAAAACACAGCAGATATGTTCAAGTGTATTACTTTTGTGGAGTGTTAGCTTCTACACAGAACTGCAGTGGATTTAAAACGGGTTGGTGTGGCTGTATTTTAGAATGGTGCTCTGTACATTTGAGTTTGACAACACAAGATATACAGGAGACAGGAAAAATATTTTAAACTAACTTATTTACTTATTTATTTATTAAATGTGAATCAATTTGGTTAAATAATTTTTTATAAGTTTTATTGCACCTTTCAGAGGTTATTCTTATTATTGTAGTGTTTTATTGATTTTAACTAACATCATTGTGTACAGTATGGATCTCCCACTATAGGCAGTGTAATGTTGCTTTTATCATCTATATTATTTTAATGTACTTTTCTTTATATACATATTTATTTAGTATATTGGTTTAGCAACTAAATGTATTTTATGATGAAATATTTATTCCTTTACTACTTAGCTGCAATATGTGGTTTTTACATGTTTTTTCTTGTAGCAAAACAATGTTAAGGTGTTATATTAATTAGAATGATTGCACAAGGGTGATTGGTTCTTACCCTACAGTATTCCAGTGTCTCAACCAACAGGGTTTAATATGTTTTATTGGACAAGATGTTATTGGTCAAGGATTGCTTTAAAAGGAAATTGTGCCATTTTGTTTTAAACTCTGAAGAAGTCCTAATACTTTATGGATAAAAGCTCTTAGTTTTTTTTTTATTTCATTTAATAAAGTATATTTTTTAATTAAGGAGACATTTGCCTTGGTTGGAGTTCAGTAACTACATCCATCAATAATGTTTTTGATTCAATCTGCTACCATGTGTAGAACACAGCAGGCATGTTAAAGTGTATTTGTTTTATGAAGTCTTAGCATCTACACAGAAGTGCAGTGGATTTTAAACTGGTTGGTGTGACTGTATTTTAGAATGTGGCTCTGTATATTTGAGTCTGACACCACAAGATATACATAGTGCTGATATAGCAGTGCGACATGTCCTTATTGGCACTCTGACTGGAGTCCTTAGTAATTATTGGTTAAAAATCAGAGTACAGCTTTGTGATTTGCTGAGTTGATTCCAGCTATTGTATTACTACATTCAGTAATAACATTTTTGATTCAATGTGCTACCATGTGTAAAACACAGCGGGTATGCTAAAGTGTATTTGTTTTGTGAAGTGTTAGCATTTACACAGAAGTGCAGTGGATTTTAAAATGGTTACTGTGACTATATTTTAGAATGGTGCTGTGTACATTTGGGTTTGACACCACGCGATATATACAGTGCCGATACAGAAGTGTGGCTCTTCCTTATTGGCGTCCTGACTGGAGTCCTTACTGAGTATGGGTTAAAAATCAGAATATGGCTTTGTGATTTGCTGAGCAGATTTCAGCTACTGTTATTGTTATTTGGAATGGAGCTCTGTTTATTTGAGCCCGATGCTATGAAGAATATACAGTGCCTATTTAGAGCTGTGGAATTTCCTTATTGGCAACCTGACTGGAACTCTTGTTGGTTATTGGTTAAAAATCAGAATACTGCTTTGTGGTTTGCTAATACAAATGTTATAGTAATGAACTGTGCCCAACACATGACTTATTACAGTGCTGCCCCTTTTTGGTGGGTCATGACAGGATAAGGCATTTGGGAGTTTAGATGAAACAGGTTGCTAAGCAAACAACTGAGGAAATGTGGAAATAAATTACAGAAAAGGTTTTAAGTAAGACAGGACTATGGAACTGTTATTTATAGACTTTGATAATAAAATACAGGCCACTAAAATGTTTTTGGTCCCACTTGTTCTTTATGTTGGTCAATCATATATATATATATATATATATATATATATATATATATATATATATATATATATATATATATAATTATATGTATATGTAGATATATATATATATATATATATATATATATATATATATATATATATATAAAATATATATCTGTGTGTGTGTGTGTGTGTGTGTGTGTGTATGTGTATGTATGTATATATATATATATATATATATATATATATATATATATATTGAGATATATGTAGATAGGTAGATAGATATAGATAGATATCAACCAAGAGATCAGATATGGAAGAATATGAAAAAAAGAAATTAAGGAGCTTATTAAACAAAACATTCAGTAAGCGCTTTTGTCTATGATAAGAAAAAGGAATGTATAAATGCTATAATTGAAAGTATTGTCATTATTTGAAAGTGGATGGGAATGATGTGACTGTTAATGGCAAAAAAATGTTTAAAAAGGGTACTTTTGTTGTAAGTCACGGTTTGTAGTTTATCTTGCATTCTGTTCAGTTTGACCTGCTTATTATATAGACAGGACAACAAGAGAGTTACATAAAAAGATTCAAGAGCATTTCTATGCTATTTAAATGAGAGATGTTAGTAATGCTGGGGTAAGCATTATGTTAGCACGGGTTGTAAAGGTTTACCAATTTTTTTTGTTTTAGATAGTGCCCCTGATTACTGGAATAAATTTGATGCTGAGAAAGAGCTAGACTGGGAGAAATATAGCTGGCAAGTATGACTGGATGTCAGCAACCCTCCAGGTTTAAATAAGGAAAATTTCAAGATTTTCTTAAGGAGAAGAAAGCTCAGGCATTAATACAGACAGAATCTTTTAATTGTGGTCCCAATTAATTACTTGAGGTGAGAATTATTTTGATTACTTACCTTATGTAATGTGGTATGTTTTAACGATTCATTCAGTCTGAAGAAGTTTTTCCATAGATGAAAGCGCTTACTGAATGTTTTGTTTAATAAACTTCATTTGGTGGTTTTGTTTTTTTAGTTGTTTTTTCAGTTATTTGTTTTTTGTTGGTGACTTTTAATTTTCTGTTTGGTTTATAAATTAAGGTGTTTATTTGTAATAATAAAAGGATAGAGCACAATAAGGAAAATTAATGCTGACCAAGGAACAAAGTGTTTAGGGGCTTCCAGATCTAGAGGCATAATATTAGACCACACAGCTTAGATTAATATGGTCGGTTCATTATATAGAACATATGCTCAAATGGAAGTACATGATAGGCAGAGAGGCCAGTGAAGTACTGACACATGGATATTTTGGCAGATCTAGGAAATTAATATAAAGAACATTATGTGCAACCTTATATACATAAATGCATTAAGCAAGTCTTTTATGTTAAAGGTTATTATACCTAGAAAAACACAATAACACTAACAGAATAGATTATAAAGAGTAATGAGAAAGAGGCAGAAGTGAATGTCATACACATTTGTGGAAAGAACAAATAACCGAGATTTGAGGATCAAATGATAAATGAAGACAAAATAATAAAATGTGATGAAGCTAGGAATTTTTTTCAGATAAACTTGTATATACAGGTTTAAGAAAGTGAAAAGAAGATCTGTAAAGTAACAATAGTAATTTTGGTAAACCACAAATAGCAGATTTTACAAATGAGATCAGAACAGAAATGGCCAACAAGAAAAGAGTAACAAATAGAACACATAAGGCAATATTAGATTTGAGAAAACCATGTAAAGGTAAAAATAGTATGCAGTGAATAATTAAATAAAGGTATTACAGATGATCAGTGGAGAGAAATATGTCTTAATCCCAGGTATGCATCTAAACTGAGAAAATGTAGGGGGAATTTAATAAAGCCTATGCATTTTTTCTGTGTCGGCATCGTGCCGGCTAACACAGGCAAAAGTATTTTTAGATTAATTAAGCGCTGCTGAGAGGTGAGCATGAGCGTGCCAACATGGAAATTTCTGTGGCATGTAAATCACCTCATAAGCAGGTGAATCTCGTGCAAATGAGGCAGGTAAAGTGATCCAGCAAGCAGATAGGCAGCTCTGCACAGCCTATGTCAGTGTCCTTAGTATACAGGGAAAATTCCATGCACAGGACTGTAGGCAGACAAGAGAGGCTGTAAAAATGTAGGTAGATAGACAGAAATGGCATAGCTCACAGAGGAGCAAAACTATCATCTGTGTGTTCCAAAAGTTACAGTAAGTATATTAAAATAAATTATTTTTTTGTTAATAATCTTAGCATGTTTGCACACCACGCCACAGTGGACAGACATGCCGTATTAAAAAAAAAACCTGGAAAAATCAAATATTAATATCATGAGACAGAAATGTATTACAGGACCCTGCATGCAGTATATACAATGGTGCACTGGTACTGTTCCTAACCTGGAAGGGTTTGGAAGTGTGTAGTATCCCGGATGTGAGCACACATCCCTATGCAAATGAGGTGGAGATACTTAAAAGCATAATGGGATAACAGTGTCTGCATATCCTCTCCGTGTAGGCAGAGAACCATGTTGGTGTCCACAGAGGAGGTAGCCGACATCAAGAGAGGGTGTGTCCAATAACTTCTAAGTTGACTGGAGCTTAGTTCCATCTATTTGTGTGGCGTGCTGCCATGCTGAGCATGGAAGTCTGGGGAGGTGCATGCACTGATGTCAAAGCTTTGTTTACCTAGGGGGCCACGTGTTTCTGCATGTCTGCTCAGCATGCTGCTGTGCTGAGCATGGAAGTGGGGGAGTACGCACTGACTGCTAAGTAGTGTTTACCTATGGGGTGCATGTTTGTGTGGTGCGCCACAATGCTCAAAGTATCTAAAAGGCCAAGGATGTATTAATTAGTGTTGATCCTTGCTTAACTTAAACTAGGGCAATTAAATGATGTCAGTGATATATCAGGAAGGTGCACTGCATCATAGGTAGCAATCACCCAGGCAGCACCTACAGTAGGGCACTATAAAGTATGCATACACCTTACAATCTGATTTTTACCCCATACTCTGCACCACTGGAGTACAGACTTGGGAATTTTAACTGACAGAATGCTAGGGGCTGCTGCTGCTACTGTTGACAATAGGCCTAGGCAGAGAAGGAGGAAAGTGCTCAGGACCAGGGTAACCTTCCAGGAGCTACATGAGTTGGAGATTGTAGAGCACTACAGGGTGGACAAGGACATTCTACAAGAACTCATTGAGGTCTGCCACCCTCAACTCATGCCCAGAGCCAACAGAGGGGAACCCACCCCATTGGAAACAAAGGTATGTGTAACCCTTAGGATAATAGCCACAGGTACCTTCCAAAGACCAACAGGGGACATGATGGGAGTCTCACAAGCATCAGCATCCAGGGTACACCACCATTTCCTGGATGCCATGCTACCACATGCCAATGAGCACATATCTTTTCCTCTCACCTCTGAGGTGAGAGCCAGCAATATGCAACACTTCTACTGTGTAGCACACTACCCTGAGGTACTGGGTGCCATAGACTGTACTCATGTACACATCAAGGCACCACCTGGTGAGGAGGGTAGAATCTACGTCAACTGCAAGGGGTTCCACTCCATCAACTGCCAGGTTGTGGGCAATGCCCAGGGCATTATCATGAATGTATGTGCTGGCAGCCCTGGCAGCTATCATGACTCCCATATCTGGCATGCATCACAGCTGTACCAAATGTTTGCAAGGGGGGACATCCCACATTGCCATTTAGTGGGTGATGCTGGCTACACAGTGAAAATGCACATACACCCACAGAAGAACACCATAACGAGGCACATGCACAAACTAGGATCATCATAGAGCATGTGTTTGGGTTTCTGAAGTCACGGTTTCAGTGGCTTGATATATCTGGTGGAGCCCTGTAGTACTCTCCAGCCACATGTGAACATATGTTCACAGTATGTGCCATGCTATACAATATGATCCTGTGGAAGCAGCTGTAGAAGGATCAGCATATAGAAGGGATACATAGCCACCCACCAGTACCTAGGTCACCACAGTCACACTCACAGGAGGACTAGGAGGAGGAGCCCCTGATGATGTCCCTGTAGGCAGATGTAGGCGTGCCCAGTATGCCCTGACATTGGCTAAGAGACAATGCATAGCACATACACTGACAACCTAGGGCCCCAGGGATTGACACCTTACTCCCACTCACATAGTTATAATAAAATAGCTGATGCCAGACAACCCACACAACCTGTACTTATCCATGTATTGGCTGTGCACTGCTTGAATCACACAGGGTCAGCTCTGAACTACAGTTCTCTAAACTGCTGCATTCCCAAGGTAAGTCTCTAACCTACACACTAATTGTAAGGATTACTATAATAAGGTATCATATGCATGGATCTGCTGCTGTTATGCAAGAAAATATAGTGAGCTATTTGTTCAGAGTTAACATCCACATGGGACAACTGATACCCAGTCCAATAGAATGTGTCCCTTAATTTTTACTAGGCCTCATGGTTGGAATATTCACAACATCAGACAAGGAAGATGCTAAAAGGTGGACACACATGATATTTGGACTACTGGCTACCCAAGCTGATCTTGTGCTGTTGTTCCCGCACCCCCAACACAGCAGTGTACCCATATAACCACTTTAACAGAATATCAGCTATGGTATAGCAGTGGACCAGGAAATCTCAGGGCTGTAACACAGATAGCGTTTACACATTGTATGTCTCTCTTCATGCAGGATAACAATGTACATATATATGCTGTTGAATGTGAGATGGATAACCCCTCTCTGTCTAGTGACCTGTGTGGCTCAGAGGACAAGGGAAGCTAGCATGGGTGATGGTACTGATGGTTCTAACATGGAATTACTCACATCTTTTGCATATGAGGTAGTAATATGTTGGTGTTTTCACAGAATGTCATGCCTCCCAACCTCTTAGTGCAAGAAATCTAGACAAAGCCTGAAAGATTGTGAGGACAAAGGCCCAAACATAGGGACAGAGTCACATAAACCTTGCTGGAAGTAAAGGTGTTGCATTAGTACATATACTCCGATAGATATAAAAGTCTGACACACAATTGTTTGTAGTTAGTAGAATGTATTGATGTCAACATTTAATAAAGCACCAGAAATCCACAAATGTGTGAGGAACAGACCAAATATATGAGGCAAAACTCTGAAACTCTGGACATTCTGTAAAAATCAGGACAGTTGAGAGGTATGCAGACTGTCAGTCTGTTGGTGGTGCAACATTACCAACCCGAGTCATATATTTAGTACAGCAGACAGCTGGGGAATGCTGTGGGCATTTTGAGTGAAGTGCAGTACTGCAGAAACAGGGGCAGATGTTAATGTCTGTAACATACAAAATCCCAGACTGGAATACAGGTAGGTATGGCCTGGAGTCACATTATAAGTGCTGACAGTCCCACTGGGCATGCCCGTACACTTAGTAAAAATTAAGTAAAAATGAGTGCAATTTTGTTGGCTCTTCATTGAAATGATCTATTGTGTATAAATGTCTATACATACAGACATATACATATATATCTGTCAGTATCGGTCTCTCACATGCATAGTATATCTATCGCTATGTGGTGTCAGATATATATAGCTATATATATATATATATATATATATATATATATATATATATATATATATATACATACATACACACACATATATATTAAAATGATACATAGACTCCCCTCATATATCTACAGAACACATATACATATCATAAACACATACAGCTACATTTACATATACATCCCTGTTATATACAGAAATGTGTGTGTGGATGTCTGTATTGTCCAACATACCCTAATAATGATGAGTAACCTGCACTATCACACAGCCATAATATTGCTCAAAGGATCTAAAGTAAGGGCGCAACTTACATAATCCACTTACCTACAGACCCCTATGCCTGCTGGATGTCACAACAGAGACAGACACAGATGAGCAGGTGGTGTAATGTATAATGGTGTCAACACACGTATGGACAGGGCACATTGTCCATGCCCACAGTGTCGCCTATCTAATTGCAAGCAGCCACATATGGCCATGCTGGAAATGTACACACATAGCTAGGATAACATCAGCTATTTCACTGCTACAATACTAGATGCAGATAACAACATG
Source organism: Protopterus annectens (assembly GCF_019279795.1). Lineage (NCBI taxonomy): Eukaryota > Metazoa > Chordata > Ceratodontiformes > Protopteridae > Protopterus > Protopterus annectens. The sequence continues at coordinate 766,359,407 of NC_056746.1, forward strand.
AACCTATATCATCCTGCCGGCCACAAATGCTACTCAGCACAAGCCTAGTTTGTGTAATGCACAAGTACTATGGCTACAACAGACTGAACCTGTGGTATATGCAATAAGTACTGTCACTGCAGCCCACTTGGAGTGTGTGTGTGTGTGTGTGTGCGTGTGTGTGTGTGTGTGTGTGTGTATATATATATATATATACATGTCTATACACACACACACACACACACACACACACACAAACACACACACACACCTGAAAAACAATGGACATGCCCTCATGGGCTATCCACCTGCAATGGTTATGCACTTTATGGCCCGTAACTTGTTGCTGGCTTCTACACTGCCCTATTCTACAAGGCCTGATGATGTCAGCCACCTTAGGACTACCAGCTGACAGTGTAGTAACAAGACTTAAGCCATGGAATGTGCAATAAGTAGGTAGGGGTTCTAATTCCACTCTGCTCAACATGGTGTGTGTGCATATCCATATGGCATGTGTATGATAACCTTTGTAAAGTAGACATTGGTAGGGTTTTGCATCATTTTATTTGTAGTGGGTGATGCGGCCCCCCAAAAGACTGACCACAACAAGGCTTGCTGATATCAACAAGCATTATATGTTCTAAACGGGTCTACTTTGGATGACCGAAACGCCAGTTCGCCGACACGCAAAACACCAAGACCAAACAACCGAAAACGAAGGTGATCGACAAGGTGAAATCCCGACAGCCGAAAGACCGACATGGGCAACATGTGAGCTCGACTCGGTAAGTGTGCGATAGTGAGGGATTTAGGGTTAGAAAGCGGACAGGTAAGTGTGTGATAGTGAGGGATTTAGGGTTAGGGTGTGGGAAAGGTGAGTGTGCGGTAGTGTCAGACTTTGGTTTCGGGTAAGGTAAGTGTGTGATAGTGACGGACTGTAGTTTAGGGGCGGGTTAAGTGAGTTAGGGTTAGGGTGCAGGTAGGGTGAGTGTGCGATAGTGACGGGCTTTATGTTTTAGGGTGGGTTAAGTGAGTTAGGGTTAGGGTGCAGGTAGGATAAGTGTCCGATAGTGACGGACTTTAGGTTTAGGGGTGGGTTAAGTGAGTTAGGTTAGGTGCGGTAGGGTAAGTGTCGGTAGAGTCGGACCTTAGGGTTAGGGTTTGGGTTAAGGTTAGTGGATATGTAATTGTGTGTAATGTGTAGTTTACGTTTTGTGTGTCGGTGTAATGGTGTTCGGTTTTGTGAGTTGTCGGTATTGTGTGTTTTCGGTTGTTTGGTCTCGGTGTTTTGCGTGTCGGCGAACTGGCATTTCGGTCATCCAAAGTAGACCCATTCTAAACTGATAGTACTAGCAGACATGAGTTGTGCTGCATGCATCAGGTACTGTGATCTGTAGTGTGCACCAGTACATAGGTAAGTGATCTAATCTACATACAGCCAACTTGCAGTATGTGTGTACCTTGGTGTGTCCTGTATGCAGTGAGTGGAAGTGGTGCTAGCTAGCTAGCTAGAATGTGGCCATGTCTGGTGAGGCTGTTATGGCAGTATACATCATGTTTTGAGGCAATGTTACAACTGCCTCATGTACACAGACAACCCCCTCCTCTACCACCAAACACTAATACATGCGAGAGATGCAGTTATACAGCCAAACTAGAGGCTAAGCTCTCATCCCAAGACTGGATCAGACAGTCAAGAGGAGAAGGGAAATACTTCCATCACACCACCAGTCTTACATAGACCCATTAAACCAGCATGGGCAAAACACACCCATAAATACATGAAAACATACTCGGAGGCTCTAAATAAAAATCTGCAAAACCAACAGAGATCTCCAAAGCAAACATCCAAGCAACCTCCACCCCCAACACAAACCATGAAACACATACTTCACAAAACCAGTGTGCCATGCAATCACAGCCCTTAAGGCAAAATAACATACCCAACATACTAGTAATATGTGACTCTATAGTCAGGCACACTGACATCCCGCTCACTAGGCTGAATAAGGAGAAGGTTATTGTTAGCTGCCTGTTGGGTGCCAGGTTCCACCACATAACACAAGCACTCAAGTCACTCCAGAACAAGTACAAATATGACTCTGTCATTGTCCATATTGGTGTGAATGCCCTGAGCCGTACCTCCCTGGACTACATGAAAAGAGACATGGAAGAGCTCTCTGATCACATAGCCCAGGCCAGTATGACCCTGACCATGAGTAGCATCCTGCCCTCACCAAGAATGATACCACAGTATAAAGAAAAAATTCTTGATTTCAACAATTGACTAAGTTTCTGGTGTCATTCAAAGGGGATCCAGTGTCTGTCTGCCTGGGATGACATGCTCGACAAGCCACGCTGCTTCGCTAGAGACAGCTTGCACCTGTCACCCTTAGGCTTTCGAATACTGGCCAAGGCTCTTGCCACCCCCATAGTGCCTTTTTTAAGCAAGGCTCAAAAGACAAATGCACCACCATAAATAGCACAAGTAACAAAAAACTAATAATAATAACTAATACTAACTAATAGTAATGCTACTCAATGCCAGAAGTCTAAACCTCAAAATGCACGCACTCGAAGCACTCCTCAGTATGAAGAAAATCGATATATGTGCAGTAACAGAAACCTGGTTTAAGGCTCCAGAGAGCACCCCAGCATTACCGGGCTACAACTCATACCATACATTTCAGCCACAGAACCCAAACCGAAATGCAAAAGGCAGGGGCGTATCCGTATTCATCAAGGATACCCACAACTCCAGGTTAGTGGCACAGCACGATGCTTCAGAGATCATCCACGTGGAACTAACAATGGGTGAAACTGCAATTCAAATTGTAGCTTGCTACAGATCACCCACTATGTCCCAGGACCCCCATTCCATGTTCCTGGAAACACTGGGAAACATAAAAGTCTTATCAAACACCCTAATATTGGGTGATTTCAATTACCCAAACATTAACTGAGAGAACTACTCAAGTACTAACTCTCTTGCCCAACTTTTCCTAGAATTTATAAACTCAAACACCCTGATTCAACTGGTCAACACTCCCACCAGAGGTGACAACATATTGGACCTGGTCATCACCAACATGGGCAACTGGTGTCCCACACCAGAGGTCAACCCCTCGCTGGTTAGATATGACCATAAACAAATCACTTTGCATATCCATATTCCGCCCCCACCCCTGGACAAGAAAGCCACCGTGAAAAAAAACATTTCAAAAGCAAACTTCACGTTACTTAAGACCGAGGTGGAAAGTTTCAAAGCCCCCATGCTGAAGGATAACACTGTCCAAGCTGCAAAATCCTTTACTAATGCATTCTATGGGCAGCTACAAGAATGCATGGATCGTGCCATCCCAAGCAAAACCAAGACTCACTCTTCCAAGAAAAGGAAACCAGTCTGGTGGACTCCTGCCATAAACAAGTTATACAATAGAAGGAGGAAACTAGTACAGAAAAGAGTAAAATCCCAAGAAGGGAAGACATCCCTGATCAGTATCAGCAAGAAACTACGATTCCTCATAAAATCATCCAAGGCGAGCTTTGAACCAAAAATTGCCAAGGACTCCAAAGATAACCACAAGGCATTCTTTATCTATGTCAAGAATCTACGTGGCAATGCTCAGATTTGCTCAGAGTTAGTGCAGAATGGCACAAAATACACTGAACCGACCGATATCGCCAACATCCTGGCAGACAGGTTCAGTGCAAACTTCACCCCCCTCTCACCCCCAAAAGAGCCCATAACCATACCAGAAGAATGTAGAGTCCCTGAAATCACAGACACTCAGATTAAAACAGTCCTCTCCAAAGCCAAAAACACAGCATCAATGGGAACGGACGGTGTCCCAGGCTGTGTCCTACACAAGCTCAAAGACGAACTTACCCCTCACCTAAACACACTGTTCAAACTCAGCCTCTCCACAGGCTACATACCCATAGAGTGGCACACAGCAATGGTTATTCCACTCCACAAAGGTGGAGCCACAACATTCCCCAGGAACTATCGCCCTATAAGCCTGACTAGCTTGGTCTGCAAGGCTATGGAGCGCATCATCATGGAACTCATTAACCGAGACATTGGGAACCTCCAAACACTGGACCCTACCCAGTTTGGCTTTGTTAAGGGCAGATCATGCCTCCTAAACCTGGTAGACTTCTTTGAGACAGTTACCAAGGCTATAGATGAGGGAAAGGTGGTACACACAGCCTACCTGGACCTCTCTATGGCCTTTGACACCATTCCCCATTCTGGTATTATAGACAAGCTCACCAGCCTGAACATAAACCCCTACATCACAAGATGGGTTGCCTTCTGGCTCATGGACAGAACCCACACAGTGAGAGTTGCGGGAGCTAGGTCCAACTCTAAACTGGTTACAAGTGGCGTTCCCCAGGGTTCAGTCCTAGGACCCCTCCTGTTCGGCGTATGCTTCTCAGGGGTACAGGCAAGCACAGGAGGACTATGGCTGACCAAGTTCGCAGCCAACTGCAAACTAGGGGCTATAATTGACTCTCCAGCTGACACAGACATCCTCCAAAAGGGTCTCACTGAGACGGATACCTGGTGTCAAAATCATGGCCTCAAGTTAAATGCCAAAAAGTGCATAGTCATCCCCTTTGGAAAAAACAAAGTACCCACAAACTACCACATAGGTGGTAGTCCCCTGAATACGGAAGACGTAATAAGGGATCTGGGGACCCAAGTAGATAGTAATCTCACCTTTGATAATCACATTGCCAAAGTGGTTAGAAAATCCTTCTATGTGGCCCACCTAATCACAAAAGGGTTCACATCCAGATCAAAAGAGGTCATTGTGCCCCTCTACTCATCACTCATCAGACCCATCTTAGAGTACAACGCCCCATTTGGGATGTACCTTACAAGACTCCTGCAACAGCTGGAAAGACCACAGAAGTACCTCACCAAGAGGATCAATGGCCTCAAACAGATGCCCTGTGCAGCTTGACTGAAGAAACTACAGTTGTACTCGGTTGCATACCGCCTACTCAGAGGTGATCTCTACCTGACATACAAGGCCATGTCCAACCCAGAATTGATGGATATGCTCCACCTAAAGAAAACCTTATCCCCTCGAGCCACACGCTCTAGGGATCAAAACCTCACCACAACAATAAATAGGACATGCTGGAGGTATAGATTCCTGTCCCAGAGACTTCCCATGCTTTGGAACAAGATCCCAATCTACATTAGACAGAGCTCCTCGCTAACACTCTTCAAAAGAAACCTTGACGAGTGGATGGGAAACAGAATGTTTACCTCGGGGATCACTTCAGTGGTTCTGCTGGACAGAGATGCAGGGAACTAATCTAAAGGGGCGGCAAAAGCCAACACATTCTGGCTAGGCTTATAAATGCCTTCAGGCAGATAGCCTAATACCCACCTATGAACCTATAGCACATATGAAATTAACTAGCATAATGGCCATTGCAGCCCTCACAATCAGAGACAATTGTATACCCCTCTGTAGAGGACCAGCACATATTGGCCCAGTCCAAGAGGGACTCAGGCAGGTGCCATGTGTTGAGATGATGGCCGCCCAGCCAATCAAACAGATAGCATGTGCTGTGGTGCACTAAGGTGGTCTGTGTACCATTAGGCAGGGTTTGTTTCAAAGGTGTGTTTATGTCTGCTAGACAAATGTCTCCCACAAGCATGTAGTATTAACATCACATAGTGGGTTAAATGTCCTTACAATGAGTCATCCATCTCCAGCAAGGTCACACCTTGTCATGTAGCAGACCTTATCAGAAATTATGAATGCCTGAGTATGCTGATCACCACCATTGAAACAGACTATCATACAGATGTGAGCCTATGGAGCCATGCACATATACTGCTGTGCCTTGCTGAAGTCATATTTCTGCTGTGCTTCCATGCCATGCTGTGCTGCTTCACTGCTGCCGTGTGTCCATAGTTTATCCCCTCAGACTCCTGCAACAGGAACATACACAGATCATTGGCATACTTGTCATTGTGTAACAATACCACCATTACAACATCTGGACTTCTGGAAAGTGACTCAGTAAGGGGCACAAAGAAACTATATCAGGTTGCAGGTAACAGAAAGATAAAGAAGATAGTCATACACCCTTCATAAGGGATGCCAGCAACAACCTGCTCACCAGTCCTACTCACCAGTCCACAGGACATCAAAGGTAGATGGAAGGAGTATTTCCAGCAGCTTCTGAGTGAAAAAAACCCCACATAATCTCTACTGCCCCAGAAACAGCCTACGATGAGAGAAGAAGAGGAGTCCACCTTAGAAGAAGTAAGAACAGCACTAAGGAAGATGAAGTCAGGGAAAGCAGCAGGCTCAGATAAGGTCACAGCAGATATTATAAAGATGCTGGGTGAGATAGGGGAGAAACGGCTCCTGAGGGTACTAATAGCAGTGTGGAGAGAAAGGCGTATCCTAGATGACTGGAGAATAAGCATACTCATGCCACTGTACAAGAACAAAGGGGATATCCACAACTGTGGACAGTACAGCGGCATCAAAGTCCTACCACACTGCATGAAAGTTCTGGAGAGGGTGATGATAAAAGGATATGCAGAGTAGTAGAATGTAAGATGGGAGATGAGCAGTTCAGATTCAGATCAGGATGCAGCACAATTGAGCCTATGTTTGCACTGAGACAGATACTTGAGAAGAAGCTAGAGATGAGGAGAGAGTCCAACTGGGCATTCCTAGACTTGGAGAAAGCACATGACAAGGTCCCAAGAAAGCTGATATGGGCAGTACTGTGGTGGTTTTAAGTCCCAGAAACATTGGTAGAATTAGTGTAGGCTATGTACAAGGACCCATTGACTCAAGTATGAACAGTGTCCGGCCTCACAGAGGGGTTCCCAGTGGGAGTGGATGTACACCAGGGTTCAGCTCTGAGCTCACTGATGTTCATACTGGTGATGACTACATTAGCAAACAGGTTGGAGGGGACAGATCAACAAAGTTGCTGTATGCAGATGATGTGGCAGTACAGGCAGACTCTGAGCTAGAACTTCAGCAAAGGATAGGAGAATGGAATGCAAATATGAAGGCACATAGGATGGAACTAAGTACAGATAAGACAGTGGTAATGGCAGCAAATTGGGGAAATCAGAAGAAGCTGAGAATAGAGACACAGGGAAAGATAGTGGAACATGTAAACAGCTTCAAGTATCTGGGAGGGGTGGTTGAGGAGAAGGGTAGTCTGAATTAAGTGGCTAAAGCTAGAATCAGAGGGGCTGCAGCCAACTGGCATAGAGTATCAGGTGTAGTCTATGACAGAAGAAATGTAAGGTGTACAAGACAGTGGTGCGACTAGTGCTACTGTATGGTACAGAAAACTGGGCAGTAAAGGCAGAGCAGATATCATTGAAAGAGCGGGTATCATTGAAAAACTCATCAGCTTAAATGTCAACCCATACATCACAAGATGGGTTGCAAACTGGCTGAGTGACAGAACCCACAGGGTCAGAGTTGCTGGCGCCATGTCAGACTCAAAACCTGTCACAAGTGGTGTCCCACAGGGCTCAGTCCTGGGCCCACTCTTGTTTGGCATCTACTTTTCCGAAGTACAAGCAAACACAGGAGGGTTATGGCTGACAAAGTTTGCAGATGACTGCAAACTGGGCGCCATAGTAGAAAACACATCTGACACAGATATCCTTCAGAAGGGTCTCACAGAAACGGATAATTGGTGCCAGAGCCACAGCCTAAAGTTAAATGCCAAAAAATGCATAGTCATACCCTTCGGGAAAAACAAGGTTACCCCTAGCTACCAAATAGGTGGCAATCCACTGAGCACAGAAGAAGTTATCAGGGACCTGGGGACCCAGGTTGATAGTAGTCTGTCATTCGACACCCATGTAGCTAAAGTAGTTAGGAAGACCTTCTACATTGCCCACCTTATCATGAAGGGATTCTCATCTAGATCAAGGGAGGTCATAGTCTCCCTTTACTCATCACTCATCAGACCAATGATTGAGTACAATGCCCCATTTGGAATGTATCTGACCCGACACTTGCAGCAGCTGGAGAGGCCACAAAAGTTCCTCACCAAAAGGATAAAGGGTCTCAAAATCTGTCCTATGCTGCCCGACTGAAAGAACTCCAGCTCTATTCAGTCGCACGCTTGCTCAGAGGTGACCTTTGCCTAACATACAAGGCCATGTCAAACCCAGATTTGATGAATATGCTTCACCTCAAAAAATCTAGATCCATCAGAGCCACAAGGGCGGAGACTTAAACCTCGACACGGCTATTAATAGGACGTGCTGGAGGGATAGATTGATCACCCAAAGACTCCCTATGCTGTGGAACAAAATCCCGGTACATGTGAGGCAGAGCACCTCGCTGGCCTTGTTCAAGAGAAATCTTGACCAATGGATGGGAGATCGCAGATATACCCCAGGGATTACCTCAGTGTCACTGCTCGACAGAGGCACAGCAAAATAATGGGTATAGTTCCCCATACTAAAGGGGTGGCGTAAGCCACAAAACGATGGGCTAGGCTTGCAAATGCCCTCGGGCAGATAGCCTAGTATGAACCTATGAACCTATGAACCTATAAGATGAGGAAGCTAGAGGTGATGGAAATGAAGTGCCTGAGAAAGGTGGTAAGATGCACACTGTGGGGCAGACGAAGAGATGAGGACATAAGAGTAGAAGCCAAAGTAGCTCCAACTGCGGAAAAGATCAAAGAGAATAGATTACAATGGTTTGGTCACATGTGTAGAAAAGCAGAAGACAATCTGGTGAAGAAGATTTGGGACAGACAGGAAGAAGGTAAGGGGAAGCAAGGACACCCAGCAAAGAGGTGGATGCATTGTGTGAAAAAAGATCTGTGACAGTCAGGCATGAGTGTTGAAGAAGGCAGGAGTGAGGCATTGAATCGAGAGAGTTGGCTACAGTTAACACAATACCCCAACTCCAAGTAGAAAAAAATGGGAAAAAGGGGCTGATGATGATGATGACCACCAGTACATCATACAACATAAGGTCCACGAAAATATGTTGCATACTCATGACACATGCCATAATACAGTATATGTTGGTGACCACTACAAGTGGCATGCAAAACAATACTGCGTTACACAAGTACATCTCAAGTAATGTAGTCACCCTGTGTATCAGACACGTAGCTTCATTTCCCTGAATTGATGGGAAGGATGACAGGATGTGGTACAGGTATCATTCACATGCACAGAGTGATGTGTGGGGGTGCTGGAGACCTAGGCTGCCCCAAACGGTTGACAGCATGTGTGTGAGTCAGGAAGGGGAGCGGGTTAGATGGCACATTCAGAGATCCCGTGTGTGTCTGTAGTTGACCTGCATGTGACAGTGGAGTGTTTGTGTCTGTGTACACAGTCAAGCTCAGTGCTAGCCCTACATGTGTGTATGTTGGACAGCTGTGGACCATACATGGTAGAGTTGACAGTTCACCATCTCCGGCCCTGAACATGGGAACTGGCTCTGCCAGATGTTGTACTGACACCACCATGCCCAAGGTCAGACACGTTGCTTGTACCTGATGGTTACTGCTCTCTGCTGGGACCATGTCCCCCATGAGATGACCCAGGACTACATGCCCATGGTCTGCCACATCATGGTGTAGATAGCACACTCCCCCCTGTAGCGCTGGATGTACTGCCAGTATCAAAGTGTAACTGTGCATGGCCACATGGACTCTCAGCAGATGGTGTTGCTGACCTACGGCCACTGGTCTGACACCCAACTCCAACCACATGTTCCAGCACAGACAATGTGCTGTTTAAGACAGACACTGTCTCAGCCCACTGTCTGTCCACTGCATCAGTGAACCAATCCAGGGTGTCCCAAATGTGGTGGAGGTAGTCAAAGATGGCAGACTGTGCTGCATCCAAAACCCTTAGCATACATCTGGTGTTCTGTTCAGAACATGCTTGTGCCTCCATGATAGTCACCGAGTGGCCAGTGATGTGACACCTGCAACAAGAGGTGGATGGGCAGCAGTCCTCCTATGTGGACCCCTGTCAATCCACCTGTGTGAGACCTCACCAGCTGTCTGGCTATGGCCAGTGTCTACACTCACTGAAGCCATACTGGCCTGTTCAATGTTTTTACCCTCTGACTGTCCCATATATGAGGCCTGTGGGGACTGGGTATACTGTGGCCATACTGGCTGTGTGCAGTAACAATGGGGACAAAGGAGGGATGTCAACTTCTGGGACAGATTCAGCCCCCGACATCCCCACCTGTGCCTCACTGTGGCCACCATCATCATCAGAGTCCGAAGAGACACTGACATCTGGTGGTGTGGGGGAGAGACCCCAACCCCCCTGGTCACCTGTGGAAACCAAGACAAAAGCAGTACATCACTACCTGCAATATTATGTATGGATAACTCACAAAAAGACATAATAATGAGGATCCACAACTGCATTACCACTCTTATGTCCTCTCATCTCCACTTTCATGCACAACAGACTTCCTCACAATAACATACACATTCGACTCAAGGCCTTTATAACAAGCACGTTAGGAAAATCACATGACACTTGGACAGTACAATGTACTTTTAGGTATGCAGTATGACACTATACCTGATAACACTATCAAACTTACCAGAAGTAGGACCACAGCCTTGGACAACTCCTGACAGACCTGTAAAAAGGTGAGGGTGAGGTAATTTTAGTACCACTACATGATGCAGCACAACAAGGTAATACCTGTATATATCTTATATGTACAGTAGCTACTGTGTTACTTAATGTATTGCTGACATTCTGAGTATGAATGTGCAACTAAGCTAAACTCCACCCCCCCCACAGCACATAGACCTGACACCCAGGTAAAGATATGTACAGCCTGACAGAATGACTGCTATGGTATTACAATGGTGATCAAAGTCAGCTTACCTGCACGCTTCTCTGCTGTGGACACTGTGGCACCCACCTCCATGATGTATGGTATGATGGATGCCTGGGAGCTGTCGTATGTCCCTAGGTTCACCAGGAATTCCTCAGTGGCCATGAGTGGTTGTTCCATTGCAGGCCATCCACCGGCAATGGCACAATCCCTGGCTACATCAGTTGCCCTTCATCATGCAACATTCACCATGTCCACAGCATGATGTCAAACCTGCTCATATGTCCTGTCCTGGTGGCCAGTCTCATTCACATCCCAGACAAGGTCTGCCCACAATGCTGCCTGCTATTACTTGTTATGCCTCCCCTGGATAGAAGGATGTGATGACACTGCCATAGTCTTGAAGTATGAGTTTATTCTCTGCATCTGAGAAGGGGGCATGCCTTTTGTGATACATTAGTCCTAAAACACACAAAAAGAGAAACACATTACAGGATGAAATTTGTACAGATACAGTAAGAACAAAATGGCTGGCACTATCCACTGCTTGCTCACACATGTCATACCCCACAGTGTGACAACATATTATAGTGTGGATACAACCAAGATAGCATCATTACTGAGGTAGTTCCCTGTGTGCCATGAGAGATTGTGCTGTACGATCATGAAACCAACACTCCAGTCCACTGTGTTGTGTCCCCTAAGGCCAACCACCTAATAATATGTCATAAGACCAGTGCCAGACAAATAGCAGTGTGCTATTATGGCTACTATATTAGGATGTCTAACGACAACAGTGTGCTACAATGACAAAAGACAATGCAACCCTTAATGTGTAAGACAGCAGGGTGTCAATGACATGTCATTACCACAGGTCTAAGACAGGCTTACTGCTATACTCCCTATTCCCCATACCTCTATCCTCCCTTCTGCATCCTGTTATATACAAAAACAGTTAGATACCTGGTAGAGTGCAGTACTCCTCTGTTGAAATGTGCTACTACTACTGTTTCAAAAAAGTGTGCTCTGTGTGAGGGATGCTTCATACAGAATGTTTGCCCATAGCCAGCTGCTTGCATTTTAACATGCTGTTTATTACCAGGTAATTGCCACTGAACCAATCTGTGACTTTGATATGTTAATTGCAGCCAAAATAACTGATTTGCAGTATCATTAGCCAATGACATACAACCACTGTGCAATATATAAAGCCTTCATGTACAGCAGGGCCCCTTTCTTTACTGTTGAGATGGACATTACTGGGGTGAGAAGACTACATTGTCACAGAAGGTAGGTCTGTAGCATAAACCTTTACATAGAGCTATGTGTACCACAGGCCGCATCTGCTACTGCAGGTAATAGACATAGGCAGTGAGTGTGAATACTTTGGAGGACAACAAGCTGTATGTGCATCTGTGTCAGTTTTGTCAGCCTTGTTGTAGAGCCAGAGCCAGGGTGAGAGTATCTCTGACACTCCAATTATGGCATCTGTTTAAGCTATGTATGTTAGGCAACTGTATCAATAACAGAGTACTAGGTGACATAATAGTAATGCTATACAGATATGGAATGTGTGTACCTACCTGCAGGTCTGTGACTTCCAGCAATGAAAAGCAGTTATTTACTTTGCAATGCTTTGTGTGGATAATGAGTGCATGAGTCATTCATTAATTGCTGTCTTCACAATAATGTAATTGAAATGCAACACAGCACTAGATTTGAACTGAGGACTGTATGTGGCAAAATGTATTGTATGCAAGTCATTTAACAGACTGAGGTACTGAGTCACTGCTACAATGGGTGTATTTGCAAGATATATGTGCACACATACAGGCTGTGACACAGATGTACTGCATGTAGTGCATCCATCAGTATGTGCATGGCTTTATATGGATGTATTTCTGCACCAGAGACCCAGTTGAATATGTATTTTGTCATGAATGCCTTAGCAGGTGACTTTCTACACGTTACTGATAAAAGGGCACATTTACCTGCTATCACAGGCCTCAGTTACATCCATTATCATGTATTTGGCTGTTACTGTTGTTCTATTGCACCAGAGTCCAAGGTACACTCCCATTTTTTCCATTACTTTTTACTTTTTATTCCAGTTCACGCAGTGTGGTGCGGCACACAGCTTCACTGAAAAACACTTAATGACTGTAATTGACAATTACTATGTTTTGTTTAAACCACCTGTTTTAAGTAAGAGTTGCGTGGTGTGGTGGTTTAACTCAGTGTGCTACAGGTGTGATGGGCATGGGTTCAAAACACACCAGAGGTGTTAATTTTGTACGTGTTTTACAATGTTGGAAACACATATAGTCATTATAGTTCTATTTAGCTGAGCTTAGCGAAGCTACATGATGCACCGCGGCCCACAGCCTCCCACTAAAATAATATAAAGAAAAAAAGGGGGACATAGGAAAGTGGTGAAATGGGGGCAAGTAGAGGGAATGACATAGTGAAAGGCAGGGATGAATGTGTAGGAATGGTGTAGGAAAAGAACCATAGGTATCCATTTCATGTACAGCAACAACTGTGCACTTTGACAAAATTTGTAGATGAATTTGGGTTCTCAAACCCCAGAACAAGGGTTGGGGACAACATAACAGCATTGTCAATCTGATTGGACCGAATTACGTGTGCCCAGTGGACACATATGCGAAATGGAGAGCTATGTATGGGACAATATTTTTTGGGGGGGACAGCTGCCCATTTTTTTTAAGGTGAGAGGGGAATGCTGGGAAAGGGACATAGGTACATGTGGGGGAGGTAAGTTAGGTAGGTGAGGATGCATTTGCAAATAGACAAGACAGACAAGACATCAGACAGGGGCGGTATGTGACATATGATGGGAGTGAACACCTTGGATAGGGAGGGTGTTGTGGAATCTGAGTCCCACTTGCCTCCAGAGGGCAGCAGTGTGACTCACATCCTCACCCATGGGACTGTCGACACTGCTGCATCACTGCCCCAAGGGTAGCTGGGCTGGTGGCTGGGCACCAGGGTTAGGCTGCCCCACCTGGGTGGTCAACATGTCCTCAATCCAGCACAGGTGGTGGTCATAGCCATGGTGGACTATCCTGTGCACCAAGACTGGCAGCTCTGCATGGGTGCAGACTGCTGACCAGTCATGAGTGAAGTCCCACAGGGTTCGGTCCTGGGTCCTCTCCTGTTTGGTATGTACTTCTCTGAAGTCCAGGCCAACACGAGACTGACTGACAAAGTTTGAAGTCAATTGCAAGCTGGGAGCTATTATTAACTCCCCAGATGATATTGACATCCTAGAGAAAGGCATCACTGAGACCAACAACTGGCATCAGAACCATGGCCTAAAGCTCAACACCAAAAAATGTGTTGTCATCCCCTTTGGGAAAAACTCAGTTCCCATGAATTACCACATCTATGGTAGTCCACTGAACACAGAAGGAATTATAAGAGATCTGGGAACACAGGTTGACAGCAACCTCTCTTTTGACCACCACATTGCCACTGTGGTCAGAAAGTCCTTCTATGTGGCACATCCCATTACTAAGGGTTTTGCATCCAGGAAGAAAGAGGTCATTGTCTCCCTCTACTCTTCCCTCATTAGGCCATTCATCGAGTACAATGCCCCATTTGGCATGTACCTCACTAGACACCTGCAACAACTGGAGAGGCTGCAAAAGTACCTCACAAAGAGGATCCTAGGACTTAAACACTTGTCCTATATGGATAGACTCAAAAAACTCCAACTATTCTCTGTCTCATATCGCCTACTTAGAGGCGATCTCTGCTTGACTTACAAAGCCATGTCTGACCCAGCTCTGTTAGAAATGCTACATCTAAAGAAATCCCAATCCTTCCTCACTACATGCTCCAGTGACCTCAACCTCATTACTACAATTAACAGAACATGCTGGAGAAACAGGTTCATAACCCAGAGATTGCACATACTATGGAATAGACTTCCCATACATGTCAAACAGAGCACCTCACTGGCCCTCTTCAAGAGAAATCTTGATGAGTGGATGGGAAATAGAAAATTCACCACGGGGATCACTCCAGTGGCTCTACTCAACAGAGGCACTGGGAACTAAGGTCAGATGGCACAATGCCAGGGTAATCCTATGGGATAGGCTTGTAAAGGTTCCAGGGCCATTAACCTAGTACACACCTATGAACCTATGAATACCCTCTCCTCTAGTAGTCCCAGAGAGGGTCCGAGCCTCGTCCCCTGAGGCAGTGCTACCCAATGCTGCAAGTAATGTAGGGGCAGCAGAGGGGGCACCACCGGTCTGGGACCCAGATGTGCTGGGACCCGGTGCCATGGGGGATTTAGTAAGGTAAGGGGATCAGCCGGAACTGGCCTACCTTGACGTGCTGTTGGAAATGAGGTATAGCAATACATTATGGTTACTAATAACTAAACCAATGATAGTATTAACAGAATACAACATCATATTTATTCATCCAAATACATATTACTCTATAACATGTGCAGCACAACATTATGTAACATAACAGTTAGTTACATAACAGCATGCCAATAAAGGTAAACCATGGGGCCAACAAAACAGTTAGTTTAACAAATATGTTAATATTGCATCATAATAAAACATAACAATAATCAACCACATTTTCCAATATATTGTTAGTTTAACAAAATATATTATTAAATCGTAATAAAACATATCAATAACGAAACACATTTTTCCAAAATATAGTTAGTGTAACAAAATATGTTAATATTAAATCATAATAATAAATAACAGTGATAAATTAATGAAGATAATGGGTGGGGAGAGAGAGAGAAAAATTCCATTACTAATATTGCAGATTATGTCCCTTAATACACTGAAACATATACTCTGCAGGTGTGTAGTTTCAGGTTTGAGTACAGTGACTGCAATTCTTCTATAACTGATGTAGCACATACATACCTCTCAAGCTGTTAGCATGGGCCAGTATGGGGCAAGCAGTAACAAATGCAGGTATACCATTACACAGAACAGTTTCACATAATGTGGACTTACATAACTACCCTGGTGTTCTTAAATGGATTTAGTAATACATTGCATTCCAGGTAATAATTTATCTGCTAATCATGTGGCAGACAGATTAGGTAGTTTTAATTGGATTACAAGAAATTGTGACACATGAGAGGCATGTTTGTGTACAGTAAGTAAACTAGACAGCCATCATGCCTTAGTTGGCAAACATGGTAGCAGAACCCAATAGCTGTGACTGCAGGGGACATCTGCAAATAATGTAATAATTGACTGCAGCAACTTAGTTCAGACATGCAAGGGATACAGCCATACTGGGATTACACAGCTTTATTTATAACTCAATAATGCTGATGAACACATTATTGGTATTGATGTTAACATTCTGTGAAATCTAAACACACTATCTACTCATAATATGGGCTACCTCAGCCATATATTTGTTGTGTTCCTGGTGAGAGAGAAAATGTGAGCATTACATGACTGATACTGAAAATGTAGTGCTATACACCACTGGATTCGAACCCAGGACTGTGTGTGGCAGAATGTACTGCATACAAAGGATTTAACAGACTGAGCTACTGAGGCACTGCTGACTATTGAGTGATTGATATTTACCTGGAGATTACCTGGAACTATACTGAGTAATACAAGTTTCAGGACATTCCCCTGGCATTCTAGTACTATTAGTGTTATAGTAGACTGCAATGACAGTATAACACACATGCATGGAATACAATTATACTGCATATATGAAAAAAGCTGTAGTTTAGAATCAACAATGCTAGTGAACACATTTTACTGTCATCGGTTTGAAATATCTGTGAAGTCCACACACAATATCTGCCCATGGATGGGGTACCTCACCCATATACCTTTATTACCAACTGTCTGAGGAAGAGAGAGCATTACAGCATGCGACCAGTATTGGCCTGGAAATAGCCTTTTACAGTACTATGAGTTGAGCAATACAGTTTGCAGACCATTAGATTTGCTGGCTACAGCTATTACGGTGTTACACTTGACTGCAGCAACCTTACCATAGACAATCAATGCATACAGCTCTACTGCAAGGGTTTTGACAACACAATCCTGACAAAATTTTGCTTACTGTTATTGGTATTGCTAATGCTTTATTGAAATAGATTTCTTATTGTTCATTTATTGCACTGCAGCTCTACAGCTCTAATTGCCCATTTATTGCACTACAGTTCTACATGCCCTTTTATTGCAGTACAGTTTTTCTTGTATGTACTTTATTGCAGTAAATGCTTTACCCTTTCTTGCTTATTGCACTACAGTTGGCATACTAAATCCATACTTACCACGCTCACGGTGCAATTTGGCCAGTTGCCCAGCATGGGACTCAATATTGCAAGCCGTCTCAGCAGCAGCTGTTGGGAGTGGAGCACACCATTATGCATACCTGTTTTGCAGACATTCAGCTTGCATTTCGGTTAGACAGAGGAAGGCATACTTACATACTTGTGGATCATTCCCAGCTCAAGCTTCCTGGATCCAGGTGTCCAGGGTTCCCTTCTTCCTCCTTTCAGGTCATCAATATGGTGACCATACTGCTCACCTGTGCAGGTATACCAGGAACACTGGTGAGTTCCCTGGCCAAATAGTCCCAGCCCTCCACCTTACACTCTGAGCCCTGGAATCCACCTTGCATCAGCCGAGGTTTATGAATTTTAATAAGGAGCTTGACCATGACCCTGGACTCCTGAAAGTCCCACCACTGCACCCAAAAGTGCACACCTTCACCAACACCGCCAGCCATACCAACAGTTGATTGAACTCCAATGACTATTGCAGAATTTCTGCCTATTGGGCTTAATATAGGCTGTTTTCCTGCCATTATATGTCATTCAGCAACATTCAAAAAAGTGCAGCGTCGCTTAGCAACTGCAAACCAGCTAAGCGGAGCCATGCAGCAGGAAAACTCACAGAATCATGGTTTTACTGAGGCTTAGCACTGCGCAAACAATGGCAGCCATTAGCATGTTTATGCACTGCTTTGTATGAATGAGCAGTGCTTAGCAGAGTGCAGAAGTGCCAAAATTCACAATACTGTAATGAAATTAAAGAAAAATAGTACATTCATTTACAGACATAATCTGCCTGCTATGAAGTCAGACCCAGGACCTACTACACATAAGACCATAACACTACCTATGGAGCTAGTTGGATGTTATGAAAATTAATATACCTTCACTTATACTACTGGACTACCTGTTAACATTACTGAGCACCTTGCCGTGCAAACACACTTAAACACACATATATAAATAATTAATTACATCTGGTTTCTGTTTTTAGATATCTGGTAGGTGTCTGCCATGTATGTATGAGCTCTGCTTGGCTCTGCTGTGCTCTGCATGGTGCCCTGCAAACGTAAATGAAAACACTATAAAAATAAATTTAATTATAATAACTAATTACATATGGTTTCTATTTTTAGATGTCTGCTAGTTGTCAGCTGTCTATATGTGAGTACAGCTTGGTATTGTTGCGCTCCATGCCGCACTGCGCAAACATGTAGTAAAAAAAAAAAATTATAAAAATATAAAAAAAATACATTATAAAAATGGCTTATTAGACAGTTGACACACTTGAAATTGTAGAAAAGCACCAAGTAATAAAAAGCACGAAAATGGAGCAGGATACAAAAATAAATAAAATTTATTAAGTGCTTTCATCAAATATTATGATTGACTTCTTCAGAATACCCGACAGTCAGAAAAAACATCCTTTTATACATAAAACAATTAAGTCATTGATTGAATAAAATTGAATAATTGAGCATAAAAATGTTTAAAGACATAGACTCCCTTATTTTATGAATTGTTTCTTTTTCAATAAACTAAAATAAAATAAGCCATTACTTAGTACCACTGTAAAAAATATGTGGTAAATATGCACCTTGACACTAAATTACAAAAAATGCCAGCTGGTGGATATAATACAAAACTATCTACTGCTATTAGAGAAAATATGAACATAATATGTATAAATCTGTGCAACAAGCAATATGTACAATAAATTCCACAATCAAAACAGAAAACTGGTAAAACAAGAAAAAGCACACCAAGCCACAAAATGTAGTAAGTCCCAAAAGAAAAAAGTCAACTGTTGAATAAACGTTGGCAAGAACACTTTAATAAATGAAGCGCTTTTCGTCTACTAAAGTTAGTAGACTTCCTCAGAATGATGTAAAAGAATTTTACCACTCTTTAAATACATTCTAGAGTAACAGCTGATACTAATTTAGAACAAATTAATGCCTAAATAATTAACCAATAACAAATACAAAAACATCCAAAAAAATCAGTACATCATAGCAGTGAACATAAAATAAACATAAAAATAAAAATAAAAATAAAAATTTTTGCAGTTAAAATTAATTTTCTTTTGGGACTTACTACATTTTGTGGCTTAATATGTACAATAAAAAAACCCAAAATGTCTTGGAACAAGCAATAATTAGTATCAGTGCTATAAAAACTTACATAGAAATGGAAAACAAGGTCATAGTGTATACCTCATTAAAATAAAAAGTCAGCTTTTAGTTTTAAATAACTGGTGAGGGACACCATGTCATTCAAACCTGGGCTAGTAGTGGCATTAACTCTAAGTTGCCACATAAGTTCTCTAAATTCAAGGAACCAGTCACTGGGTCCCCCTCTCTCATCCATTACTACCCTTTCCAGAATAATAAACTTGAAATTGTGGTTTGGAAATGTATTAATGTCCTTTGCCAGGGCATTTTTGGTGTTGCCTTTAGTTATATCATAGGTATGCAGATAAGCGCGTGACCTAAAGGCATTTTTGGTCTTTCCAATATAAAACCCAGGACACGCCTGGCATATGGCAGCATACACTACTTGTTTACTAACACAATTACAGTTCTGGTTGACTTTTACCCATCCATAACCTTTAATAAAGACTCTGTCACACTCTAACATATGTTTGTATTGAGTGCAGTGCCCGCATTTTGTCATTTTCCCAAGACCAGGTTTTGTGTTCTTACCACTGGACTCCAAAAGGTTCTTAATGCTGGAATCCTTTTTATATACTATAACAGGGGAGTCACCCACCTTTCCTCCTATGGTCTCATCGCTCATAAGAATGAACCAGTTTCTCATCAATATGTCCCATATCAATGGGAATTGTAAGTTGTACATGAGAATAAGTCCATGTTGAAATGGGGCAGTTGTCGAAACCCTACTTTCTGAAGGTGCACAGAGTCTAGAAATGTCCAAACCCAACAGTGGATAGAAATAACCTTCCACTCCCTTTTTGGATACTTCCTCAAGTAAAGGTTTCACAAATTCTTCATGGTACCCCCTGTTGACTGACATACCCAATAAAACACCCCTTTCCTTATAAAAGTCCTCAATTCTGCTGATCATGCGGGCCAATATCACCCCTTGTCCTTTTGTTAAGGATCTTTTTTGATGAAGGGGATGTCCGCTGCCAAAATGAAGAAGGGTGTTCGAGTATGTGGGTTTCCTGAAGATGTTAGAATAAAACTGGTTATTCTTCAGATCCCTGGAAATCTGTATATCCAGGTAACTGATGGATTCCATATGAGTTACCATGGTAAACTCCAGAAAGGTAGTACTGGAGTTGAGAAACAGTAGGAATTCAGACAACTGCCCCTGGTCCCCTCTCCAGAAAATAAGGATGTCATCTAAGCACCGCCCATAGAAAGAACAGTATGTCATCCATTCAGATGTAAAAACTTGGGACAATTCCCATTGTGTCAGGACGATATTGGCAAAAACTGGTGCACAGGCTGCCCCCATAGCTATACCTGATTTTTGCTTAAAAAGATGTCCCTCAAAAATCAGGGAACTGTTTTCCAGGACTAATTCCATTAAAGTCCTAAGTGTAAGAATCCTGGTATGGGAGAATGTAGTCTTTTGGCACAAAAAATCATAGAGAAATTCAATGCCTTCCGAATGTGGGATGACATTGAATAAATCTTTGATATCAGTAGTTATAAAAATGATGTTACTGTCAAAAAATTCTTGTTTGATTTTTTGAGACAGTCCCAAGAGTCTTTTATAATGTGAAAAATGAACTCAGACAGTTTTTTAACTTGTGGTCCAAAAATGTGGCAATACTAATAGTTTTGGAACCTTTCGCATCCACTATGGGCCTTAATGGTGGGTGGGAGGTGTTCTTGTGAATTTTTGGGATTCCAAATATCGTTGGGATCCATGGACGTTTCTGTGTGCAAAAAAAAAACAGTTCTTCTTCAGATATCTGGTTGTTAAGAAATAAATCAGAAAGCACCATGTCTACGTGACTATATGCAATGTTTAATTCATTGCGTGATATTTGTGCATATCTGTCACCAAGAAGATGTTCTAGCATACAGTCAATGTACCTTTCCTGGTCCATGACTACTAAACCACCCCCCTTATCAGGTTTCATGACTCTGATCTGTCTGTTGTTAGAAATACTGTCTAGAGGGATAGTTTCCTCCTTAGTTAAATTGTAGTTTACTGTTGTCATTCACACTATTTAAGTCCCTGATTTCCTTAGTGCAAATGCCTTGGAACAGTTGTAAAGTGGGATGCAATGGGGGTTATAAGTACTTATTTTTTTGCACCCAACTGGTAACTGGTAACTGTTCCCAGTTTCACTTACATAGACACTCAGGTTTAGTTTTCTAGTATAAAGCATGACGTCAAGGAGTGTTTTTTCCATGTTGAATTTCTTATAGGGTACAAAATTTAACCTTTTCTGAAACAGGTTCGCCCAATTTTTTGTAACTTCTATGTTACTTAAATTATAAATTTTGAAGTCCTGATGATCATTGGATATAATGGAAATCTCACTGTTGCTGTCTAAAACTTGCCCTGTCTTGTCTGTTGCCAGTTCACCCGTCTCCCTCTCCCCCTCCCAGAAAAATTCTGGGGTAAATGGTGTTGGTCCCCCTGGAAACCCACACTGGATTGTCTCCGGTGGGTGTAACCTTGTTTCTGGATCCTCTCCGATCTCCTTAGGGGTTGACCTAAAGGGATGGGACCTGGGTGGTTGTCTTCACTGGGTTGCAAGTCATCAGTAAGTTCATCAAAAACATCATTATTAACATTGCTATACATTTGTACATTGTTAGTATTTCCATTAGAAACTAATAGGTAGGCTACACCTGCTTCATAGTCTTTGGCATCTCTGTCAAGTTTTTTACTCTTTTTGGCCTTAATTTTCTCAACAATCTTATCTATGTTAAAAAACACAGCATTATACTCCTTATGCTTGTTACAAAAATCAATGTCATTTTTTAACAAAGCATCTAATTTACTCACAGAGTTTTGCAACAATTCAAATTTCTTGTCATTGTCCCTTATTAAAACTTGTAGTAACTCACAACCTTGTCGGTTAAATAGTGAAATCAAGTCTTTAGGCAGTTCAGAGCTATTTAAAATCTCATTAGGGAAAAGCCAGTACCTTAACCCTTTGGGAACTTGTTCCCTTTTCAAGCATTCCCTAAGGTACTGGTTTTCTATTTGTAATTTCTTCATTTTTAAACTATCCTTTTCAAGTTTTTTTTTTCAAAATTGACACATTCCTAAACATTACAACAGTGGTGGGGAGCATTACAGGGAGCTTCACACTCATCTGCAGCCATGGGTAGCCGCTACACCTCTCCCTACACCGATTCCATATCCATGTTCCTCGGCTCTCCTTCGTCAGTGAGTCATCATTAACATGCATGGTGCGCTGTCAAGGGGGAACCAAAATCCTCGAGGTAGACTTTTTACATGGAAATGTTTGCACAAATATTCCTTTACATCTATAAGACTTGACAAAACACTCCTGCAGACAAGAGGCATTTGTTGGAGATGTGATGATTCAGAAAGAGGTTCTTGGGAACATATATTTTGAAAATGTATGGAGTTACAGTAGCACAAAAATGACTTAAATAATATGCTAAGTATTATTTTGGAAGCAAATCTAACCTCAGTAGAGAGATGTTGTTGAGATGGCGTAAAATAACATGATCTAAATAGGTGAAAGCATTGTTATCATTAGCTTTGATAGTGCTAAGCTATAACTAGAAAACTGAAAACAGAAGACAAACCATCAATAAGAGTAGTGAAAAAGATGAGACACATAACTCTCCTAAACAGTGTGCCATTCAACCAAAGCCCCTAAGGCAAAACAGCATGCCCAACACACTAGTCATAGGTGACTCAATAGTGAGGTACACTGATGTCCCACTCACTAGGCTGAATAAGGAGAAAGTAATAGTCAGCTCCCTGTCAGGTGCCAGAATCCACCACATAACGCACTCACTCAGGTCCCTCAACAACAGGTACAAATATGACTCTGTTGTTGTACATGTGGGTGTGAATGACCTGAGATGTAGTTTCCTGGACTACATGAAAAGAGACATGGAGGAGCTCTTGGATTATGCAGCCCAGGCGGGTATGATCCTAGCCCTGAGCAGCATCCTACCATCACCCAGAATGATACCACAGTGCAAGCTGAAAATGATTGATTTTAGCAATTGGGCTAAGTTTCTGGTGTCATTGTAAGGGGAATCCAGTACCTGTCTGCATGGGATGGCATGATTGACAGACCTTGATGCTTTGCCAAAGATGGCCTGGATCTGTCACTCCTGGGCTTCTGGATACTGGCCAAGGCTCTTGCCATCCCTATAGTGCCTTTTTTAGGAGGTGTTCCAAAGATCAAATTACCACCGTAACAGTACAAACAAATGCAATTTGAGAGTCATGCTGCTCAACGCTAGAAGTCTAAATCTCAAAATGCACTCGCTCAAAGCACCTGTTAAAATGGAGAATATCGACATTTGTGCTGTAACAGAGACCTGGTTCAAGACAGCAGAAAGCACCCCTGCACTACTAAGCTATAACTCATTCCACACCTTTCGGCCCCAAAACTTGGACCGAAACTCCAAAGGAGGTGGTGTTTTCATATTCATAAAGGATGTGCACACCTCCAGACTGGTAGCCCAACATAACACATCAGAGATACTACAGGTGTAGCTAACACTGAGTAAGACAGCGATTCAGGTTGTAACCTGCTATAGGTCCCCAACCATGTCCCAAGATCACACTCCACGTTCCTAAGCACCCTGGAGAATATTAGGGTCCAATGTAACACTCTCATACTGGGTGACTTCAACTACCCCTCCATTAACTGGGAAAACTACTCATGTACAATACACTTGCCCAACGTTTCCTGGAATTCATTAATTCCAGTGCCCTGGACCAGCTCGTTCTTACCCCCCTAGAAGTAGCAACATCCTTGACCTGGTCATTACTAGCATGGATGACTGTTGCTCTACACCAATAGTCAACTCCTCCCTGGTTAGATCTGATCAAAAACTAATCACCTTGGAAATCCACATCCCTCCCACCTCCACCCCCCACAAAGGTAATCACCATGAAAAACTTCTCCAAACTTTGGGCTCCTAAAAACAGAGATGGCAAACTTCACAGCACCCATGCAAATGGAGAATAGTTGCATGACTGTCGACTTATACACCAGTGCACTGTATGAACAAGTACACAAATGCATGGATCTCGCCATACCCAATAGAACCAAGACGCTCTCCTCCAAAATAAAGGAAGCCAATCTGGTGGTCCCCTGCCATAAACAAACTCTACAACAGAAGGAGGAAACTGATGTGGAATAAGGTGAAGTCCCAAGAGTGGAAAAACTCCCTTATTAGCCTCAACAAAAAGTTGAGATCCCTCATCAAATCCTCTAAAGCTAGCTATGAAAACAGAATTGCAGCAGATAGTAAAGACAACCACAAGGCCTTCTATAGTTATGTAAAGAATCTCTACAGCAATATCCAGATTTGCTCTGAGCTACTGCACAATGGTACCTCCTATACCAAGCCAACAGATATTGCCAATATACTGGCCAACAGATTCAGTGCTAACTTTACCCCTCTCTCCCTCCCAAAGGACCGATCACAATACCAGTAGATTGACAGGCACCCAGTATTACTGCTGCACAGGTTAAAACAGCACTGTCCAAGGCCAAGTATACAGCTTCTATGGGACCTGACAATACCTCTGGTTATGTTCTACATGAACTACAGAGTGAACTGGCACCTCACCTGTGTTCCCTGTTCAATCACAGCTTTACCTCAGGCTTTGTCCCTACCAAATGGTGCACTGCTACAGTCATCCCTCTCCACAAAGGAGGAGCAACTACAGACCCTGGGAACTATCGCCTCATTAGCCTGATGAGTCTGATATGTAAAGCTATGGAACACATCATCATGGACCTAATAAACAAGGATATAGGGAATCTTCAAATGCTGCATCCCACACAGTTTGGTTTTGTGAAGGGTAGATCATGCCTGCTCAACTTGGTTGACTTCTTTGAGTCAGTCACCAGAGCTGTGAATGAAGGCAAGGTGGTTCATACAGCCTGCCTTGATCTGACCAAGGCCTTTGATACCATTCCCCACTCAGGAATCATAGAAAAACTTACTAAGCTAGGCATCAACCCCTATATCACTAGGGGGATTGCAAACTGGCTCACAGATAGAACCCACAGTGTGAAAGTAGCTGACTCCACGTCAGACTGCTGACTAGTCACAAGTGGAGTCCCACAGAGTTCGGTCCTGGGTCCTCTCCTGTTTGGTATCTATTTCTCTGAAGTCCAGGCCAAAATGAAGGGACTCTGGCTGACAAGGTTCACAGATAATTGCAAGTTGGGAGCCATTATTAACTCCCCAAGTGATGTTGACATCCTACAGAATGGCCTCACTAAGACCAACGACTGGTGTCAGAACCATGGCCTTAATCTCAATGACAAAAAAAAAATGTGTCATCATCCCCTATGGGAAAACCCTGTTCCCATGAATTACCACATCAATGGTAGTCCACTGAGCACAGAAGGCATTATAAGAGATCTGGGAACACAGGTTGACAGCAACCTCTGTTTTGATCACCACATTGCCACTGTGGTCAGAAAGTCCTTCTTTGTGGCACATCTCATTACTAAGGGTTTTGCATCCAGGAAGAAAGAGGTCATTGTCTCCCTCTACTCTTCTCTCATTAGGCCTCATCGAGTACAATGCCCCATTTGGCATGTACCTCACTAGACACGTGCAACAACTGGAAGGGCCGCAAAAGTACCTCACAAAGAGGATCCTAGGCCTTAAACACATGTCCTACATGGACAGTCTCATAAAACTCCAGCTACTCCCGATCTCATATCATCTACTAAGAGACGATCTCTGCTTGACTTACAAAGCCATGTCTGAACCAGCTCTGTTAGAAATGCTACATCTAAAGAAATCCCATTCCCTCTGCACCACATGCTCCAGACACCTCAACCTCATTACTACAATCAACAGAACATGCTGGAGGGACAGGCTCATAACCCAGAGACTGCCCATGCTCTGGAATAGACTTCCCATACATTTGAAGCAGAGCACCTCATTGGCCCTCTTCAAGAGAAATCTTGATGAGTGGATGGGAAATAGAAAGTTCACCCCGGGATCACTCCAGTGGCTGTACTTGATGGAGGCACTGAGAACTAATGTCAGGTGGCACAATGCCAGGGCGCTTCTATGGGCTAAGCTTGTAAAGGCTCCAGGGCCATTAGCCTAGTACACACCTATGAACCCTATGAAAAGTTATGTGAACTTTATTAATTTTTAATTCTTTTTAAAATGTTGGGGTATTGCTGTTACGTGCTACAGATCGACACTTTTGTTGTTATCATTACAGACTTGTATCCATGCTTTTAATTTACTTTATGTTGTTGCTGGTGTTTGTGGGGATTAAATTTCTGTATTACCTTTGTACTTACTCATAAAGAGTCTTAATTTTTAATATATTTTGTGTATGATGCCTGAACAAAAAAATATTTATTTTGTTAACACTCAAAACTTTTTGCTTAATTCTCTTTTTTTCTTTTCTTATATTTAATGCCATACAGGCCTATGGCACCGAAGGCATCTGGTCCCCATAAACTGCCCTACACAGATGCAGAGATTGCAGTCATCGTCCAGGCACTAAGGCAACATGGCTCATCCCTGTTAGAAAGGGGCAGAGCTGACAAGTCCTTCCATGGCCACATCTGGGACCAGGTGGTAAATGACGTTAATGTGGTTGGAGGACATGGGCATGATTACCAGAAAATAAGTCATTGTGCCAGTGAGATGCTAAAGAATGCCAAACAAAGGCCAGCTGCAATTGCCTGGGAAAGAATGGCTACAGGTGGTGATCCTGCTACTGAACCACTACTAAGGAGTTTCCGTCCTATGCCAGAGATCCAGACAGCTCTTCAAAAGTTTCCCATTGAGTAATTGATGTTGGTGCTGAGGTGGAGGACAAACAAACTGCCAAACTTCCAGCTATGCCAGATAGTTTTTGGACGGTGCAGTGGCATAGCGGTTAGCCTTGTCACCTCACAGCAAGAGGTTCCCTGGATCATTTCTTGGCTGCGGTTCCTTCTGTGTGGAGTTTACAAGTCCTGTGTTTGTGTGGGTTTCCTCTGGGTGCTCTGGTTTCCTCTCATGTTATAAAGACATGTGTCTGGATAGTTTCTCCCTGAGCCTCTGCTGAAAACTGGCTTGTTCCAAGTTGGACTTTCCTGGTAAACAAATGTTTAATAAATTGTTATATATATTTACATATGTATATATATATATATATATATATATATATATATATATATATAAATATATATATATATGTGTGTGTATGTATATGTATATATATATATATATATATATATATATATATATATATATATATATATATATATATATATATATATATATATATATATATATATATATATATATATATATGTGTATATATATATATGTATATATATATTATATATATATATATATATATATATATATATATATATATATATATAGGGAGAGAGAGAGAGAGAGAGAGATGGAAGAGTAGTTGGGGAAAATACAGACTGAGATAGATGGGTAGTGAAGAAGGAAAATGAAGAGAGGAGTTTTGTATTGGATGTTTCTTAGTGAGCAGATGTAAAGTGGGCTGCTTTCTGGTTATTGTTTCATTTGTAGTGTGATATGTATCATACCTCTTGCATGTCTCCAATTCATTTGTGTAGGCACATCTGGTACTGCTTTGGCACCACCTCCTGCACATGGTAGGCAAATTCATTCCCCTTAATAGTGTACATAAAGTAGATTTATTTATTATTTATTTTACATGTGTTTACCGGGATGGTCCGATTGGACACATGTCCTTTATCAGCGGCGGCCCGGGGAGAAAAGCTCCAGTTAGTAAGTAGATATAGAGTAACACAAGACATAAAGGTCATAAATTTAAATGTGATTAAATACAAATCCATACAAGAATATGTATATAGTACAGTACTTTTTTAATTGAAACTGCATCTATTTCTTAAATTAAGTTTTCCATTACATAAGTCTGATCCTTTTTTTCTATTTTTCTATTTGTTGTGTTAATTACTTGTTATCATAGATGTTCCTGCCACTGGCACTGTGGAACTCCCACCATTTGACAAGTATTGGTAGTCTCTGATGATGGTGGTGGTGATGAAGAGGCACAGTCTGGGTTTGCAGAGGGTTGGTCTGACACTGAGGTTTTGGCTCCCACATCCCTTGCCCATATTTCAGACACAGTTAGTACGCTTACACATATCCATGACATAGAACCCTCAGAGACAGGACAAGTTGAGGGTGACATGGCTGATCAGGGTAGTGTCATTATTTCAGTTGGAGATCTGGCTGAGTCTCCTCATAATCATCATGAGGGTGAAGTACCACACAGGGGTGTTGGTGGAGGTGCTCAGAAGTGGCCTGCTGTGCCCCCAACTCCTAATGTTGATGTGTCTGTATGTGCCATGCAATGTATGTGTAGGGCCATCAAGGAGGCAATGGCATGTTCGATCAGGGTCTCAGAAGAGCTAGTCAGAGTACCAACTGTTATGCATTCTGATATGCAAGACTGAATGGTGTGGATGACTCCTTGAACAGGATAAATGACACATTGGATTGGGCAGTGTCTGTAATGGAATGTCTGCTGGGAAGAATCAACATCCATGTGGCTAGACAGCTGCTACATCATTGAGTGTTAGCCAACATGGCCATGAAAGATCCAGCTCCCACAATGGCATTGCTTCCACTGGGCTGTCAGTAGGTGACGTGTCCACACCCAGATGTGGCAGACCAAGTAATTGTGGTCCTGGATGTGGGTAGGACTGGATGACAGCCACTGGGAGACAGCAAAAGGAACTAGGTAGGACATGATGACAGCAACAGGGAGACAGCAAACACAAACTAGGGTAGGACAGAAAGACAGTCACATGGAGACAGTAAACAGGAACTAGTGTAGGACAGAATGACAGCCACTGAGAGACAACAAACATGAAATAGTATGGGATAGGATGACAGTGCTTAACAGCCAACAGAAGCAAAGAGGAACTGGTGTTAGACAGGGGTCTATATTAAAACCCCGAAAGATCTAAAATGCAAATGTATGTACACCGACACATAAAGATCGATGTACATACACAGTGAAACACATAAACGTCGAAAATCAAAATGCCGAACATATTTCATCAGCAAAACGTGCCATACAGGTAAGTACAAAATAAAAAAAAAATACATTAACGTGCTTATAACCTTTTATTATTAGGGAACAAGAGATTCCTAGTTGACGTTTAGATATGGTAGGACCATGTGACTATTCGTTGAATTGTAACAAGTCGAAGTATGTTTTTACAATAAGTAAGCTTTAAAAGGCTTTCATGAATTTGTTAACATTTAGGCATATAATGTTTTATCACTAAACACTTATTCTTGTATATATTTAATATGTTTAAGTTTGGTTGCCGTCTTTGTGATTAATACCATTAGTATTTGCTGACAGATATGGATCATTTATATTGTACGATGTAATTTTTATAGTATACAATTTGTATTACAAGTTTTTGATACTTATTGTATTTTAGGCTTATTACTGACTCATTGCCATTTAATCAATTAGGGAGAATGTTGCATATGACTAAAAGTATTTAAAGGAGGGGCGTGTTTTGAAACATTGTCTGAAGAAGTTCTGGTATTAACTGAGATGAAAAGAGCTTAACGTCAATAAACTGTTTTTTAAGACTTTTATTTAAAACTGCATTTTACACGTACTTCAGAATGAACTGGCTCCCCACTTAAGCACCATGTTCAATAATAGCCTCGCATCAGGCTTTGTGCCCACTGAATGGCGCACAGCAACAGTTTTCCCACTCCACAAAGGGGGAGCCACCACTGATCCTGGGAACTATAGACCTATTAGCCTGACGAGCCTGATCTGCAAGGCCATGGAACGTATCATCATGGAACTCATAAACAAAGACATTGGTACCCTCCAAACTATGGATCCCACCCAGTTCGGGTTTGTGAAAGGCAGATCATGCCTCCTGAACCTGATCGACTTCTTTGAGGCAGTCACCAAAGGCATAGATGAGGGTAAGGTGGCTCATACAGCCTATCTTGACCTCACCAAGGCTTTCGACACCATCCCCCATTCTGGAATTATAGCTAAACTCAATAAACTAGGCATAAATCCCTATGTCACAAGATGGGTTGCCAACTGGCTCACTGACAGAACCCACACTGTAAAAGTTGCAGACTCCAAATCTGACCTCAAACCAGTGACAAGTGGAGTACCACAGGGTTCCGTCCTGGGATCGCTCCTGTTTGGTATCTACTTCTCTGAAGTACAGGCTAACACAGAAGGCCTCTGGCTAACAAAGTTCACAGATGACTGCAAACTAGGAGCCATAGTCAAGTCCCCAAATGATGTGAACATCCTACAGAAGGGCCTCTCTGAGACAGATGCCTGATGTCAGAGCCATGGCCTCAAGCTCAATGCCAAAAAGTGCATTATCATCCCCTTTGGTAAAAACTCTGTACCAATGAGCTACCACATAGGCAGCAATCTACTTAACACCGAATGCGTGATAAGAGACCTTGGGACCCAGGTGGACAGTAGTCTCTCCTTTGATAGTCACATCGCCACAGTAGTCAGGAAGTCCTTCTACGTGGCACACCTCATCATAAAAGGGTTCTCATCCAGGAAAAAAGAGGTCATCGTTCCCTCTCGACACTCATTAGACCCATTATAGAGTACAATGCCCCTTTTGGAATGTACCTCACAAGACATCTGCAGCAGCTGGAAAGGCCACGGAAGTACCTCACAAAGAGGATTACTGGACTCAAACAAATGCCCTACACTGACCGCCTCAAAAAACTCTAGCTTTACTCCATAGCATATCACCTACTCCGAGGTGATCTCTGCCTAACATATAAAGCTGTGTCAAACCCAGAGCTGTTGAACATGCTACACCTAAAGAAATCTCAATCCCTCTGAGCTACATGCTCTAGGGACCTAAACCTTGTCACCACAATAAACAGGTCATGCTGGAGGGATAGATTCCTATCCCAGAGACGTCCCATACTCTGGAACAGGCTATCCATCTATGTCAAGCAAAGTTCTCCATTACCACTCTTCAAGAAAAATCTTGATGAGTGGATGGGAAATAGGAAATACACCCCGGGGATCACTTCTATGTCTCTGCCCGACAGTGGCACAGGAAAATAACTTTCTTGGGTGGCATAAGCCAGGGAACCTTGTTGGCTAGGCTTATGTAGGCCCTTGGGCCGATAGCCTAGTACCTACCTATGAACCTATAAGACAACTAACTGTCCAGTGTGGTGGCCTGAGTTTGTTCAGTTTGTATTCTGCTCATTTAGTTTTCACAAGTTATAAAGTTTGTTTCTAATATGTAACCGTTAGACAGGATAACAGCCACTGGGAGACAGCAAACAGAAACCAGAGTGGGACAAGATAACAGAGCGTGGGAGACAGCAAAAGCAAATGGTGTTGGACAAGATGAGAGCCACTGGGACACAGCAGAACAGAACTAGGTTAAGACAAGATGATAGCCTCTGAGAGACAGCAAACAGGAACTTGGGTGGGACAGGATGACAGCCCCTGGTAGACAGTAAATTGAAAACTAATGTGGGACAGGATGACAGCCACTGGGAGACAGCAAACAGGAAGTAGTGTGGGACACAATGACAGCCACTGGGACACAGCAAATATTAACTAGGGCAGGACAGGATGACAGCCATGGGGAGACAGCAAACAGGAAGTAGTGTATGATAGGATGACAGCCACTGGAAGACAGCAAACAGTAACTAGGCTAGGACAGGATCACAGCCACTGGGAGACAGCAAACAGGGACTAGGGCAAGACTGGATGACAGCCACTGGGAGACAACAAACAGGAACTAGTATGGGATAGGATGACAGCCCCTGGGAGACAGCAAACAAGAACTAGGGTAGGACAGGATGACATCCACTGGCAGACAGCAAACAGGAACTAGGATATGCCAGGAAGACAGCCACAAGGAGACAGCAAACAGGAACTAGGGTAGTACTGGATGACAGCCACAGGGAGACAGCAACCATAAACTAGGGAAGGACAGAATGACAGTCACATGGAGACAGCAAACGGGAACTAGTGTAGGACCGGATGACAGCCACTGAGAGACAACAAACAGGAACTACTATGGGATAGGATGACAGCCCTTGGGGAAAGCAAACAGAAGCTTGGGTAGG
>NC_056746.1:766392377-766436413 GCF_019279795.1 Protopterus annectens
CAGTGGCTGTCACCTGTCAAAGGCTGTCTCCTGTCTACCTGCTCTGCCTACCTAGTGTTGCTAGGAATCCTGTCCCAGATACACTGCTCCTTGTGGCTGTAACACAGTTCTGTATCTGTCTCATCTTGCTCCTGTCCTACCCAGTCTTTCTGTCCTGTTATCCATCTAGTTTCTGTTTGCTGTTTCCCTGTAGATGTTATCTTGTCCAACCCTAGTTCCTGTTTGCTGTCTCCCAGTGGCTGTCATCCTATCTTACACTACTTCCTGTTTGCTGTCTTTCAGTGGGTGTCATCCTGTCTACCCTAGTTTCTGTTTACTGTCTCCCAATGTCTGTCATCCTGTCCTACCCTAGCTTCTGTTGGCTGTTAAGCACTGTCATCCTATCCCATACTAGTTCATGTTTGTTGTCTCTCAGTGGCTGTCATCCTGTCCCATATTAGATCCTGTTTGCTGTCTAGCAGTGCCTGTCATCCTGTCCTAAATTAATTCTTGTTTGTTGTCTGTCGGGACTGTCATCCTGCACTCTCCAAGTTCCTGTTTGCTGTCTCCCAGTGGCTGTCATCCTGTCTCACACAAGTTCCTGTTTGCTGTCTCCCAGAGGCTGTCATCTTGTCCTAACCTAGTTCTGTTCTGCTGTGTCCCAGTGGCTGTCATCTTGTCCCACAGTAGTTCCTGTTTGCTGTCTCCCACGGGCTATCTTCCTGTCCCACTCTGGTTCCTGTTTGCTGTCTCCTAGTGGCTGTTATCCTGTCTAACATCATTTCCTGTTTGCTGTCTCCCATTAGCTGTCATCCTGTACCACCCTAGTTCCTGTTTGCTTTTTGGTATTGGCTGTCATCTTGTCCTACCCTAGTTCCTGTTTGCTATCTCCAAGGGGCGGGCATCTTGTCCTAACCTAGTTCTTGTTTGCTGTCTCCCAGGGGCTATCAACCTGTCCCTCAGTCCTACACTGGTTCCTATTTGCTGTGTCCCAGGGGCTGTCATCCTGTCCTACATCACTTCTTTTTTGACTTCCAGTGGCTGCCATCTTGTGCTACCCTATTTCTTGGTTGCTGTCTCCCAGGGCTGTCATCCTTAGTTACTCTTTGCTGTCTCCCAATGGCTAACAGCTTCTCCTACCTTAGTTCTGTTTTTCTGTCTCAAAAGCGCTATCATCTTGTCCTACCCTAGCTCTTGTTTGCTGTCTCCCATGGGCTGTCAACCTGTCCCCCATTCCTAACCTAGCTCATTTTTGCTGTCTCCCAGTGGCTGGCATCCTGTCCTCCCTAGTTCCTATTTGCTGTCTCCCAGTTGCTCTCAACTTGTCCTGCCCTAGTAGATGTTTTCTGTCTCTCTGTGGCTCTTACCATGTCCTGAACTAATTCCTGTTTGCTGTCTCCCAGGATTGGTCATCCTGTTCTACCCTAGTTCTTATTTTCTGTCTCCCAGAGAATGTCATTCCTGTCCTCCCTTGTTCATGTTTGCTGTCCCCCAGTGGCTCTCACTTTATCCCACACTAGTTCCTGTTTACTGTCTCCCAGTGGCTCTCATCCTGTTGTACCCTAGTTCCAGTTTGCTGTGTCCCAGTGGCTGTCATCCTGTCCTACACTTGTTCCTACTTGCTGTCTCCCATGGGCTGTCATCCTGTCCCTCCCTGGTTCCTGTTTGCTGTCTCCCAGCATCTGTCATGCTGTCCTACCCTAGTTCCTGTTTGCTATCTCACAGTGTCCCTCAACTTGTCCTTCTCTAGTTCCAGTTTTCTGTCTCCCAAGGGCTGTTATTCTGTCCTAACCTACTTCCTGTTTGCTGTCTCCCAGTGGCTGTCATCTTTTCCTATACTAGTTCTTTTTTTGCTGTCTCCCAGGGGCTGTCATCCCATCTTCTCTAGTTCCTGTTTGCTGTCTGCCAGTGGCTGTCATCCTGTACTACCCTAGCCCCTGTTTGCTGTCAGTCAGTGGCTGTCATCCTATTCTAACATAGTTCCTGTTAGCTGTCTCTCAATAGCTGTCATCCTGTCCTACCCTAGTCCCTGTTGTTGTCTCCCAGTGGCTGTCATCCTGTCCTTCCCTAGTTTCTGTTTGCTGTCTCCCAGGGGCTGTTATCCTGTCCCACACTAGTTCTGCCTTGCTGTCTCCCAATGACTGTCATCCTGTCTTACACTAGTTCCTGTTTGTTTTTTCCCAGTGGCTGTCATCCTGTCCTACCCTTGTTACTATTTGCTAGGATACAACAGGATAATAGCCCCTGGGAGACAGTGAACAAGAGCTAGGGTAGGAGAGGATGGCAGCTCTTGGGAGACAGAAAACCAGAACTAGAGTAGGACAAGCTGAGAGCCACTGGTAGACAGCAAACAGGAACTAAGGAGGACAGGATGACAGCCCCTAGGAGACAGCAAACAGGGGCTAGGGTAGGACAAGATGACAGTCACTGGAAGACAAACAGGAACTAGAGTAGGACAGGATGACAGTCCCTGGGAGACAGCAAACAGGAACTAGTGTAGGACAGGATGACAGCCACTGAGAGACAGCAAAAACGAACTAGAGTAGGACTGTGGGACAGGTTCACAGCCCCTGGGAGACAGCAAACAAGAACTAGGGTAGGACAGGATGACAGCCACAGGGACACAGCAAACAAGAACTAGGGTAGGACAGGATGTCTGCTCCTTGGAGATAGCAAACAGGAACAAGGGTATGACAGGATGACAGTCAATGGGCAAACAGCAAACAGGAACTAGGCTAGGACAGGATGACAGCCACTAGGAGACAGCAAACAGGAACTGGTGTTAGGCAGTATGACAGCCAATGGGAGACAGCAAACGGGAACCAGGGTGGGAAAGGATGACAGCCATGACAGACAGCAAACAGGAACTAGTGTGGGACACAATAACAGTCACTGGAACTCAGCAAATATTAACAAGGGTAGGACAGGATGACAGCCACTGGGAAAAAACAAACAGGAACTAGTGTAAGACAGGATGACAGTCATTGGGAGACAGCAAGGCAGAACTAGTGTGGGACAGGATGACAGCCCCTGGGAGACAGCAAACAGAAACTAGGGAAGGACAGGATGACAGCCACTGGGAGACAACAACAGGGACTAGTGTAGGACAGGATGACAGCCCATGAGAGACAGCTAACAGGAACTATGTTAGAATAGGATGACAGCCACTGACTGACAGCAAACAGGGGCTAGGGTAGTACAGGATGACAGCCACTGGCAGACAGCATAAAGGAACTAGAGAAGATGGGATGACAGCCCCTGGGAGACAGCAAAAAAGAACTAGTATAGGAAAAGATGACAGCCACTGGGAGTCAGCAAACAGGAAGTAGGGTAGGACAGAATAACAGCCCTTAGGAGACAGAAAACCAGAACTAGAGAAGGACAAGTTGAGGGACACTGTGAGCTAGCAAACAGGAACTAGGGTAGGACAGCATGACAGATGCTGGGAGACAGCAAACAGGAACCAGGGAGGGACAGGATGACAGCCCATGGGAGACAGCAAGCAGAAACAAGTGTAGGACAGGATGACAGCCACTGGGACACAGCAAACTGGAACTAGGGTACAACAGGATGAGAGACACTGGGAGACAGCAAAAAGGAACTAGTGTGGGACAAAATGACAGCCACTGGGAGACAGCAAATAGGAACAGGGGAGGACAGGAATGACAGTCTCTGGGAGACAGCAAATAAGAACTAAGGTAGAACAGGATGACCAACCCTGGGAGAGAGCAAACAGGAATTAGTTCAGGACATGATAAGAGCCACAGGGAGACAGCAAACATCTACTAGGGCAGGACAAGTTGAGAGCAACTGGGAGACAGCAAATAGGAACTAGGGAGGACAGGATGCCAGCCACTGGGAGACAGCAAAAATGAGCTAGGATAGGAATGGGGGACAGGTTGACAGCCCATGGGCTAGGGTAGGACAAGATGATAGCCCTTTTGAGACAGAAAAACAGAACTAAGGTAGGACAAGCTGTTAGCCACTGGGAGACAGCAAACAGTAACTAAGGAGGACAGGATGACAGCCCTGGGAGACAGCAAACAAGAACTAGGGTAGGACAAGATGCCCGCCCCTTGGAGATAGCAAACAGGAACTAGGGTAGGACAAGATGACAGCCAATACCAAAAAGCAAACAGGAACTAGGGTAGTACAGGATGACAGCTACTGGGAGACAGGAAACAGGAAATGATGGGACAGGATGATAGCCCATGGGAGACAGCAAACAGGAACTACTGTGGGACAAGATGACAGCCACTGGGACACAGCAGAACAGAACTAGGTTAGGACAAGATGACAGCCTCTGGGAGACAGCAGACAGGAACTTGTGTGAGACAGGATGACAGCCACTGGGAGACAGTAAACAGGAACTAGTGTGGGACAAAGTGAGAGCCACTGGGAGACAGCAAACATGAACAAGGGAGGACAGGAATGGCAGTCTCTGGGAGACAGCAAATAAGAACTAGGGTAGAACAGGATGACCAACCCTGGGAGACAGCAAACAGGAATTAGTTCAGGACATGATAAGAGCCACAGTGAGACAGCAAACATCTACTAGGGCAGGACAAGTTGAGAGCAACTGGGAGACAGCAAATAGGAACTAGGGAGGACAGGATGCCAGCCACTGGGAGACAGCAAAAATGAGCTAGGATAGGAATGGGGGACAGGTTGACAGCCCATGGGCTAGGGTAGGACAAGATGATAGCCCTTTTGAGACAGAAAAACAGAACTAAGGTAGGACAAGCTGTTAGCCACTGGGAGACAGCAAACAGTAACTAAGGAGGACAGGATGACAGCCCTGGGAGACAGCAAACAAGAACTAGGGTATCACAAGATGACAACCACTGGAAGACAAAAAAGAAGTGATGTAGGACAAGATGACAGCCCCTGAAATACAGCAAATAGGAACCAGTGTAGGACTGAGGGACAGGTTGACAGCCCCTGGGAGACAGCAAACAAGAACTAGGGTAGGACAAGATGCCCGCCCCTTGGAGATAGCAAACAGGAACTAGGGTAGGACAAGATGACAGCCAATACCAAAAAGCAAACAGGAACTAGGGTAGTACAGGATGACAGCTACTGGGAGACAGCTAACAGGAAATGATGGGACAGGATGATAGCCCGTGGTAGACAG
The DNA here is from genome assembly GCF_019279795.1 of Protopterus annectens. Taxonomy (NCBI): domain Eukaryota; kingdom Metazoa; phylum Chordata; order Ceratodontiformes; family Protopteridae; genus Protopterus; species Protopterus annectens. The sequence continues at coordinate 766,397,491 of NC_056746.1, forward strand.
CAAACAGGAACTACTGTGGGACAAGATGACAGCCACTGGGACACAGCAGAACAGAACTAGGTTAGGACAAGATGACAGCCTCTGGGAGACAGCAGACAGGAACTTGTGTGAGACAGGATGACAGCCACTGGGAGACAGCAAACAGGAACTTGGGGAGTGCAGGATGACAGTCCCGACAGACAACAAACAAGAATTAATTTAGGACAGGATGACAGCCCCTGCTAGACAGCAAACAGGATCTAATGTGGGGCAGGATGACAGCCACTGAGAGACAGCAAATATTAACTAGGATAGGACAGCATGACAGCCACTGGAAGAAGGCAAATAGAAACTAGTGTAGGACAGGATGACAGCCACTGGGAGACAGCAAACAGGAACTAGGGAGGACAGCCTCTGGGGACAGCAAACAGAAACTAGGGTAGGACTGTATGACAGCCACTCCACCTGGCCTCAATGAAAGTGTGATAATAAAGCTAGTTCTGAAAGATAAACAAAATCAAATTAAGTAAGTCTGATATATAGATGGATGTAAAAGTTTTAACACATGGTTTTTAGTTACATGCAGATATTTGTATTTTTTTAGTATTTTTAGTATATTTAAAGCATTGATTAATGTATTGTTTTTTGTGTTTTACCTCTTTAAAGGTGAAGTCACGTGACCTTTTCCTTTTTGTATTTAAGTCATGTGTTTTAAATCAGCTGACTATTTGACTTAAGAACCCTGCATTTGTGAAAGTCTAGTTCTAGCAAGGTATAATACATTTTCTGCTGTTTAAGTATCGAGTGTCATGGTGCCAGTTTACTTTACATTTTCTTTTATTACACAGCAAACAGGAACCAGGGAGGGACTGGATAACAGCCCGTGGGAGACAGCAAACAGGAAATAGTGTGGAACAGGATGACAGCCACTGTGACACAGCAAACAGGAACTAGTTTATGACAGGATGAGAGCTACTGGGAAACAGCAAACAGGAACTAGGGAAGACAGGATGACAGCCCCTGGGATATAGCAAATAGGAACGAGGGTAGAACAGGATGACCGACTCTTGGAGACATCAAACAGGAACTAGAGAGAGCAGGATGACATCCTCTGGGAGACAGCAAATAGGAACTAGGGTAGGGCAGGATGACTGACCTGGGAGACAGCAAACAGGAACCATTGTAAGACAGGATGACAGCCACTTGGAGAAGGCAAAAACAAACAAGGGTAGGACTGTGGGATAGGTTGACAGCCCCTGGGAGACAGCAAACCAGAACTAGGGTAGGACAAGCTAGAGACACTGGGAGACAGCCAACAGGAACTAAGGAAGACAGGATGACAGGCCCCAGGAGACAGCAAACAGGAACTAGGGTAGGACTGTGGGACAGGTAGACAGCCCCTGGGTGACAGCAAACAAAATTGGGTAGGACAGGATGGCAGCCACTGGGTAGCAACAAACAGGAACTGGTGTGGGAGAGGAAGACAGCCACTGGGAGACAGAAAAACAGAACTAGGTTAGGGAAAGATGACAGCCACTGGGACACAGCTAACAGGAACAAGGGTGGGACTTAATAACAGCCACTAGGAGACAGCGAACAGGAACTAGTGTGGGACATGATGACAGCCACTGGGACTAGCAAATATTAACTGGGGTAGGACAGGATGACAGCCATGGGAAGACAACAAACATAAACTAGTGCTGGACAGGATGCCAGCCACTGGGAGACAACAAGGAGGAACTAGTGTGGGACAGGATGACAGCCCCTGGGAGACAGCAAACAGAAACTAGGGAAGGACAGGTTGACAGCCACTTGGAGACAGCAAAAAGGAACTAAGCTAGGACAAGTTGAAAGCAACTGGGAGATGGCAAACAGGAACTAGGAAGGATAGGATTACAGCCCCTGGGAGACAGGAAAAAGGAACTAGGGTAGGAGAGGATGACAGCCCATGGGAGACAGCAAACAGGAAGTAGTGTGGGACAGGACTGACAGCCCCTGGGAGACAACAAACAGAAACTAGGGAGGAACAGGATGACAGCCACTGGCAGACAGCAAACAGGAGCTAGGGTAGGACAGGATGACAGCCACTGGGAGATAGAAAACAAGAATAAGGGTGGGACAGGATGAGAGGGACTGGGAGACAGCAAACAAGAACTAGGGAGGACAGGATAACAACCCATGGGAGACAGCAATTAAAAACTAGGGTAGGACAGGATGACTGACCCTGGGAGTCAGCAAACAAGAACAAGGGTGGGACAGGATGAGAGACCCTGGGAGACAGCAAACATGAACTAAGGTAGGACAAGATTACATCCACTGGGAGAGAGCAAAAATGAACTAGAGTAGAACTGGGGGACAGGTTGACAGCCCCTGAGACACAGCAAACAAGAGCTAGGGTAGGACAGGATGACAGCCCTTGAGAGACAGAAAAACAGAACTAGGGTAGGAGAAGCTGAGAGCCACTGTGAGACAGGAAACAGGAACTTAGGTAGCACAGAATAATAGCCACTGGAAGACAAACAGGAGCTAGGGTAGGACAGGATGACAGTCCCTGGGAGACAGCAAACAGGAATCAGTGTAGGACAGAATGACAGCTCCTGGGAAATAGCAAAAAGAGGCTAGGGTAGGACTGTTGGACAGGTTAACCGCCCCTGGAAGACAGCAAACAAGAACTAGGGTAGAACAGGATGACAGCCACTGGGAGACAGCAAACACGAACAAGGGTAGGACAGAATAACCGCCCCTTGGAGATAGCAAACAGGAGCTAGGGTAGGTCAGGATGACAGCCCTTGGGAGACAGAAAAACAGAACTAGGGTAGGACAAGCTGAGACCAACTGGGAGACAGCAGACAGGAACTTCAGTAGCACAAGATGACAACCACTGGAAGACAAATAGGAGCTAGGGTAGAAGAGGATGACAGCCCCTGGGAAACAGCAAACCGGAATCGGTGTAGGACAGGATGACAGCTCCTGAGAGACAGCAAAAAGAAACTAGGGTAGGACTGTGGGACAGGTTAACAGCCCCTGGGAGACAGCAAACAGGAAATAGAGTGAGACACAATAACAGCCACTGGGATACAGAAAACAAGAACCAGATTGGGACAGGATGACAGCTCATGTGAGACAGCAAACAGAAACTGGTGTGAGTCAAGATGATAGCCATTGGGACACAGCAGAACAGAACTAGGTTATGACAAAATGACAGCCACTGGGAGACAGCAAACAGGATCTAGGGTGGGACAGATGACAGCCACTGCGATACAGCAAACAGGATCTGGGGGAGGACAGGATGACAGCCCCTGAGAGACAATGAGCAAGGATTAATGTAGGCCAGGAAGACAGCCCTGGTAGACAGCAAACAAGAACAAATATGGGACAGGATGACAGCCACTGGGAGACAGCAAATAGGAATTAGGGTAGGACAGGATGACCAACATTGGGAAAAAGCAAATGGGAACTAGTAGAACAGATTAACAGCCCTGGGAGACAGCAAACAGAAAATGGTGTGCGACAGGATAACAGTAACCAAAGTGGGACAGGATGACAGCCACTGGGAGACAGCAAACAGGAACTGGTGTGGGAGAAGATGAAAGTCACTGGAACACAGTAGAAGAGAACTAGGTTAGGACATGACAGTCACTGGGTGACAGCAAACAGGAACAAGGGGAGGACAGCATGACAGCCCCTGAGAGACAACAAACAAGGATTAATGTAGGACAGGAAGATGGCCCTTGGTAGACAGGAAACAGGAACTAATGTGGGACAGGATGACAGCTACTGGGAGACAGCAAGCAGGAAGTAGTGCAGGACACAATGACAGTCACTGGGACACAGCAAATATTAACTAGGGTAGGACAGGATGTCAGACACTGGGAGACAGCAAAGAGGAACTAGTGTGGGACAAGATGAGAGCCACTGGGACACAGCACAACAGAAATTGGTTAGGACAAAATGACACCCGCTGGGACACAGCTAACAGGAATTAAGGTGGGACTGGATGAAAGCCACTGGAAGACAGCAAAAGGGAACTAGGGGAGGACAGGGTGACAGCCCCTGACAGACAACAAACAGGGATTAATGTAGGACAGGAAGACAGACCCTAGTAGACAGTAAACATGAACTAGTGTGGGACACAATGACAGCCACTGGGACACAGCAGATATTGACTAGGGTAGAACAGGATGACAGCCACTGGGAGACAGCAAAGAGGAACAAGTATGGGACAGGATGACAACCCCTGGGAGACAGCAAGCAGAAACTAGGGACAGCAGGATGACAGCCACTGGGAGACAGCCAACAGAAACTAGGTTAGGACAGGATGACAGCCACTGTGAGACAACAAACAGGAACAAGGTTAAGGTGCCAAAACAGCACAATACATATAACATACAGCTGCCATCAATTAAACACTCACAGCCATCATAATATTGTTAAAGCTATACTAGTTTAACAACACTTCTGTCAATACTGATATTCGTCCTTACAAAGCTCCGTTCCCAAGATTCATGACATCGGAAACACAATACATATAATAGGTGTCCCCTTGTGTACAATGTAACAGAGAATGAGTTTCTCAAGTGCAGTATAAGCTTTTTTGTGAGAATATATATGTGTAAACAATACGTGCTTACTTTGAATAAAAGCACGAACAGTAGCCAAAGTTATTTAATGTGTACGCTCTTTTCTCATTACTGTAATCAGTCATTTTAATGACTGTTTCTAAACTTCAGCATTGACGTAACCCCATACTTATATAAGATGTCTCCGTGCATAAAAATATATATAGCATAGGTTTGTTTTTGTTTGATGAAAGGCGAGCTCCAGCGTAGAAATAAAACACATGTATATCCATACTGCAATACTAAATGTCATTTCAAACACATAATGCATAACGCGCTCGTCTTGAATGCGGCCTGTCCTCACAATCAAAGATATGACAACAACGTCTCAATTTAAAAACGTGTCAATTCCAAAAAGGGTCTGCATCCTTAATAGGACGCAAATTCATGACATCGGAACACAATGTATACACTAGGTGTCTCCTTGCATACAATATAATAGAGGATGCGTTTCTCAATTGCAAAATAAGCATTTATGTGAGAGTATATATATATATATATATATATATATATATATATATGGTTCTAGGTTAGAACATGGACAGCCGACATCACCGACAACGGATTAGCGGGCGCCAGATGATCGACATGCGGAAGACCGACGCTACGGATGAAAACGCCGACGCCAAGGATAGTGACTTGGAAAGAAGGCTGTGTGAGTATGCGGTGGTGACGGACGTTAGGGTGCGAGTAAGGTAAGTGTGGATAGTGACAGTCTGTGGGGACAGGGGTGGGTTTAGTGATTTAGGGTCATTGCGTGGGTTAGGTAAGTGTGCGGTAGTAGTATTTTTGGGTTAGGGGCGGGTTAAGTGAGTTAGGGTTAGGGCGCGGGTTAGGTAAGTGTGCGGTAGTAGTATTTTTTGGGTTAGGGGCGGGTTAAGTGAGTTAGGGTTAGAGGCGGCAGGTTAGGTAAGTGTCTTGTAGTAGTATATTTTGGGTTAGGGGCAGGTTAAGTGAGTTAGGGTTAGAGGCGGGATAGCCGAGTGTGCTATAGTGACGGACCCTAGGGTAAGGGTTTGGGTTAGGGTTGTACATAGATGTGTATGTGAGGTTTAGTGTGGGTTTGTGAAGATTTTGGTGTGCTTGTGTTCTGTGTGTGGTTTTTGGACAGGGGATGTGTTTTGTTAGTTGATTGTTGTTATTGTGGTGTGTGCAGCATATGGGGTTTCGTGTTTGTGGACCGTCGGTTATTTGTTTGTCGGGCATGTGAGGTTTCGTGTTTATGGTTTGTCGATTATGTGGTGTCGATGTTTGTGTTGTCGGTGAAAGCAGCTGTCGATGTTATAACCTAGAACCATATATATATATATATAAACAATGCAAACTTACTTTAAATATGAAGTGCATCACCACAAATGCAACGATCAGTAGCCAAAGGTATTTCATATAATATATATATACGCTCTTTTTTCTCATTACTGTAGTCAGTCCTTTTAATGACTGTTTCTAAACTTCAATATTGACAGAAACCCATACTTTAAGAGGTGTCTCCATACATAAATATGTAACTAAGGACTGCTACTGTTGAATGAAAGGTGAGCTCCAGCATAGAAATTAAACAACACATGTATATCCATACTTCAAAACTATACCTGATTTTAACACATAATGCACTCACATTGAATGCGAACTATTCTCACAACCAAGAGAAATGAAACGACCTCTGTTGATTTGAAACATATACCGATTCCGAAAGGTCTGCCTCCTTAGTAAGACGCAAACCTCAAATCACTACCACTAGTGAATGAATTCTTTGACATATGGATTGCCGTACTTAAGGGGGTGTTCTCGTATACGTAAATATGGCACCTGGAATACTTTATTATGAATTTATAACATACTTAAAATAGTCAGTATAATTATATGTGTAAATATTTTAAGTATTTCAGATCATAAATATAAATATATGTATATAAACATGAATTCAGATTTAATTGTGTTTGTGAGTTGAAATTAACAGAACCCGGTAAACAACACCTACTAATATCTAACATTACCAGCCAATGTGCATTAATAAATTAAAATATCTTAAAAATATCTTAAGAAACAACAAATCCAAATAAAGCAATCTACCTATTTTACCTACTTAACAATAGAATTATATCGATAAAACTGTGTAGATGTTGATAAAAACTGTGCATAATAGAACAATGGGATATACCTAAAAAAGGGGTGTACTCAAGATAATTGTGCCCGCTAAAGGTGACAGCATTGCTCAAATACAAAATGGGTCAATGTTGAACCCCATTTTATATACTGCACTAAAAAATACATATACATATATAGAATAGAAATTAGTACAATGCTAAAACAATAAATATACCTAGAATGAATTAATCAGTAGTCAATTGTACTAAGTAAACAAATGACTGAAATATTCATATATGAGGTGGATCAATGTTAAACATTATTCTGATGTACTGCAATAGTGAAATAAATAACATATCTATTTACCCTAAAGAAACGCTAGTAGGTTAACTAAACTAAACGTAGGTACTGACTTGAGTTACCATACTCATGTAAACATTATCTTAACAAACTTCTTAATTTCAACACACAAGTCAAGGAAGTAACTTCATTCAGACCTGGCGACGTATAAGAATTCAGTTTGAGTTGCCAAATAATTCCCGTTTCTCTAACAGTAACTGTTGGGGTCCTCCTTTTTCATCTACTACTACCTGGTCAATCGCTTTGAATAAAAAGGTATGAGATAGATTGTTATTACAGTGTCTCGCTAGGGCGTTAGTGTTGCTCCTCTTCTTTATGTGGTACGTGTGTTCATAAATCCTTTCTTTTAGTTTTCTGTCAGTCTTCCCAATGTAAAAAGCAGGACATGACTGACAGCAAACTAAATAAACTACTGATTTAAAATTATAATTGTACTGACCCCTTGTTTTAAACATACATTGATTCACTGTGAATGTAGACCCTGTAGATATAAATTTGCAATAGCTACATGCCTCACATTTGTATGTACCTGCAATTCTAATAGGTTTTGATATTGAACTTTCCATAATGTTTTTGAGGTTCCTACCCTTTTTAAAAATAATTACAGGTGTACCACCTAGTTTCTCCACAAACTCCTTCTCAAAGGTCAGCAAATGCCAATTCCTTCTGAGAATATCACTGATATATTTAGCTTCTAGGGAGAAAGGGTTGATAAAACTCCTCTTGTACTTCTCCAAGTCAGTACCTGTTTGACCCTTACTTGTTACCAGAAGGTACACATCAGGGGCCTCCAGCACCGCCTCATCTGACATGAGATGGATTGTTATTACAGTGTCTCGCTAGGGCATTAGTGTTGCTCCTCTTCTTTATGTGGTATGTGTGCTCATAAATCCTTTCTTTTAGTTTTCTGAAGATACATACAAATGTGAGGCATGTAGCTATTGCAAATTTATATCTACAGGGTCTACATTCACAGTGAATCAATGTATGTTTAAAGCAAGGGGTCAGTACAATTATAATTTTAAATCAGTAGTTTATTTAGCTTGCTGTCAGTCATGTCCTGCTTTTTACATTGGGAAGACTGACAGAAAACTAAAAAAAAGGATTTATGAACACATGTACCACATAAAGAAGAGGAGCAACACTAACGCCCTAGCGAGACAATGTAATAACAATCTATCTCATACCTTTTTATTCAAAGCGATTGACCAGGTAGTAGTAGATGAAAGAGGAGGACCCCAACAGTTACTGTTAGAGAAACAGGAACTTATTTGCCAACTCAAACTGAATTCTTATACGTCGCCAGGTCTGAATGAAGTTACTTCCTTGACTTGTGTGTTGAAATTAAGAAGTTTGTTAAGATAATGTTTACATGAGTATGGTAACTCAAGTCAGTACCTACGTTTAGTTTAGTTAACCTACTAGCGTTTCTTTAGGGTGAATAGATATGTTATTTATTTCACTATTGCAGTACATCAGAATAATGTTTAACATTGATCCACCTCATATATGAATATTTCAGTCATTTGTTTACTTAGTACAATTGACTACTGATTAATTAATTCTAGGTATATTTATTGTTTTAGCATTGTATTTATTTCTATTCTATATATGTATATATATATTTTTTAGCTCAGTATATAAAATGGGGTTCAACATTGACCCATTTTGTATTCGAGCAATGCTGTCACCTTTAGTGGGCACAATTATCTTGAGTACACCCCTTTTTTAGGTATATCCCATTGTTCTAATAGGCACAGTTTTTATCAACATCTACACAGTTTTATCGATATAATTCTACTGTTAAGTAGGTAAAATAGGTAGATGGCTTTATTTGGATTTGTTGTTTCTTAAGATATTTTTAAGATATTTTAATTTATTAATGCACATTGGCTGGTAATGTTAGATATTAGTAGGTGTTGTTTACCCGGTTCTGTTAATTTCAACTCACAAACACAATTAAATCTGAATTCATGTTTATATACATATATTTATATTTATGATCTGAAATACTTAAAATATTTACACGTATAATTATACTGACTATTTTAAGTATGTTATAAATTCATAATAAAGTATTCCAGGTGCCGTATTTACGTATACGAGAACACCCCCGTAAGTACAGCAATCCATATGTCAAAAAATTCATTCAACAGTGGTAGTGATTTGAGGTTTGCATCCTACTAAGGAGGCAGACCTTTCAGAATTGGTATATGTTTCAAATCAACAGAGGTCGTTTCATTTCTCTTGGTTGTGAGAATAGTTCGCATTCAATGTGAGTGCGTTATGTGTTGAAATCAGGTATAGTTTTGAAGTATGGATATATATGTGTTGTTTAATTTCTACGCTGGAGCTCACCTTTCATTCAACAGTAGCAGTCCTTAGTTACATATTTATTTATGGAGACACCTCTTAAAGTATGGGTTTCTGTCAATATTGAAGTTTAGAAACAGTCATTAAAAGGACTGACTACAGTAATGAGAAAAAAGAGCGTATATATATTATATGAAATACCTTTGGCTATTGATCGTTGCATTTGTGTTGACACACCATATTTAAAGTAAGTTTGTATTGTTGATATATATATATATATATATATATATATATATATATATATATATATATATATATATATATGTACTCTCACATACATGCTTGTTTTGCACTTGAGAAACGCATCCTCTATTATATTGCATGTAAGGGGACCTAGTGTATACATTGTGTTCCGATGTCATGAATTTGCATCCTATTAAGGATGCAGACCCTTTTTGGAATTGACACAAGTTTTTAAATTAAGAGAGGTTGTTGTCATATCTTTGTTTGTGAGGACAGGCTGCATTCAAGACGTGTGCGTTATGCGTTATGTGTTTGAAATGACGTTTAGTATTGCAGTATGGATATACATGTGTTTTATTTCTACGCTGGAGCTCGCCTTTCATCAAACAAAAACAGCCCTATGCTATATATATTTTTATATATGGAGAAATCTTATATAAGTATGGGGTTACGTCAATGCTGAAGTTTAGAAACAGTCATTAAAATGACTGATTATAGTAATGAAAAAAGAGCGTACACATTAAATAACTTTGGCTACTGATCGTGCTTTTATTCAAAGTAAGCATGCATTGTTTACACATATATATTCTCACAAAAAACTTATATTGCACTTGAGAAACTCATTCTCTGTTACACTGTACACAAGGGGACACCTATTATACCTATTATATGTATTGTGTTTCCGATGTCACGAATCTTAGGAACGGAGCTTTGTAAGGATGAATATCAGTACTGACAGAAGTGTTGTTAAACTAGTATAGCTTTAACAATATTATGATGGCCGTGAGTGTTTAATTGATGGCAGCTGCATGTTATATGTATTGCGCTGTTTTGGTGCCCTTTTGCGTTTAAATTGCGTAGAATTAATTTTCTTTTTATCTGAAGAAGCCTTCCTAAGACGGAAGACGAAAAGCGCTTCACATTCAAATAAATCTTTTGGAGTTTTTACCCGCTGGTTCGGAGCCTGTTTTTGTTTGTTTTATAAGAGTTTGTTCATCAGGAACAAGGTTAGGACAGGATGACAGCCCTTGAGAGACAGCAAACAGGAACTAGTGTAGGACAGGAATACAGCCCCTGGGAGACAGTAAACAGAAACTAGGTTAGAATAGGATAACATCCACTGACTGACATAAAAAGGAGCTAGGGTAGTACAGGATGACAGCCACTGGCAGACAGCAAACAGGAACTAGAGAACATTGTATGACAGCCCCTGGGAGACAGCAAACAGGATGTAGATTGCACAGGATGAGAGCCTCTGTGAGACAGCAAACATGAACTAGGATAGGACAAGATGACAGCCACTGGGAGACAGCAAACAGGAACTAGGGTAGGACAGCATGACAGATGCTGGGAGACAGCAAACAGGAACCAGGGTGGGACAGGATGATAGCCAGTGGGAGACAGCAAGCAGGAACTAGTGTAGGACAGGATGACAGCCACTGGGACACACAAAACAGCAACTAGGGTACAACAGGATGAGAGCCACTGGGAGACTGCAAACAGGAACAAGGGAGGACAGGAATGACAGTCCCTGGGAGACAGCAAATAAGAACTACAGTAGGACAGGATGACCAACCCTGGGAGACAGCAAACAGAAACTAGTTCAGGACATGATAAGAGCCACAGGGAGACAGCAAACATCAACTAGGGCAGGACAAGTTGAGAGCAACTGGGAGACAGCAAGCAGGAACTAGTGTAGGACAGGATGACAGCCACTGGGACACAGCAAACAGCAACTAGGGTACAACAGGATGACAGCCACTGGGAGACTGCAAACCGGAACAAGGGAGGACAGGAATGACAGTCCCTGGGAGACAGCAAATAAGAACTACTGTAGTACAGGATGACCAACCCTGGGAGACAGCAAACAGAAACTAGTTCAGGACATGATAAGAGCCACAGGGAGACAGCAAACATCAACTAGGGCAGGACAAGTTGAGAGCAACTGGGAGACAGCAAATAGGAACTAGGGAGGACAGGATGCCAGCCACTGGGAGACATCACAAATGAGCTAGGATAGGACTGGGGGACAGGTTGACAGCCCATGGGAGACAGCAAACAAGAGCTAGGGTAGGACAAGATGATAGCCCTTGGGAGACAGAAAAAAACAGAACTAAGGTAGGACAAGTTGTTAGCCACTGGGAGACAGCAAACAGTAACTAAGGAGGACAGGGTGACAGCCCTGGGAGACAGCAAACAAGAACTAGGGTAGCACAAGATGGCAGCCACTGGAAGTCAAAAAAGAAGTGATGTAGGACAGGATGACAGCCCCTGAGAGACAGCAAATAGGAACCAGTGTAGGACTGTGGGACAGGTTGACAGCCCCTGGGAGACAGCAAACAAGAACTAGGGTAGGACAAGATGACAGCCAATACCAAAAAGTAAACAGGAACTAGGGTAGGACAGGATGACAGCTACTGGGAGACAGCAAACAGGAAATGATGTTAGACAGGATAACAGCCACTAGGAGACAGCAAACAGGAACCAGGATGGGACAGGATGATAGCCCGTGGGGACAGCAAACAGGAACTACTGTGGGACAAGATGACAGCCACTGGGACACAGCAGAACAGAACTAGGGTAGGACAAGATGACATCCTCTGGGAGACAGCAAACAGGAGCTTGTGTGGGACAGGATGACAGCCACTGGGAGACAGCAAACAGGAACTTGGGGAGTGTAGGATGACAGTCCCTGACAGACAACAAACAAGAATTAATTTAGGACAGGATGACAGCCCCTGGTAGACAGCAAACAGGATCTAATCTGGGACAGGATGACAGCCGCTGGGAGACAGCAAAGAGAAACTAGTGTGGGAAATGATGACAGCCACTGGGACACAGCAAATATTAACTAGGATAGGACAGCATGACAGCCACTGGAAGAAGGTAAACAGAAACTAGTGTAGGACAGGATGACAGCCACTGGGAGATGGCAAACCGGAACTATCGTAGGACAAGTTGAGAGCCACTAGTAGACAGCAAACAGGAACTAGGGAGGACAGGAGGACAGTCACTGGGGACAGCAAATAGAAACTAGGGTAGGACGGTATGACAGCCACTGGGAGACAGCAAATGTTTTAAAGCGCACTGTCCACCTGGTCTCAATGAAAGTGTGATAATAAAGCCAGTTCTGAAAGATAAACAAAATCAAATTAAATAAGTCTGATATATAGATGGATGTAAAAGTTTTAACACATGATTTTTAGTTACATGCAGATATTTGTATTTTTTAGTATTTTTAGTATATGCAAAGCATTGATTAATGTATTGTTTTTTGTGTTTTTCCTCTTTAAAGGTGAAGTCACGTGTCTTTTTTCCTTTTTGTATTTATGTCATGTGTTTTAAATCAGCTGACTATTTGCCTGAAGAATCCTGCATTGGTGAAAGTCAAGTTCTACAGGGTATAATACATTTTCTGCTGTTTAAGTATCGAATGTCGTGGTGCCAGTTTACTTTACATTTTGTTTTATTAGACAGCAAACAGGAACCGGATTGGGAATGGATGACAGCCCGTGGGAGACAGCAAACAGGAAATAGTGTGGGACAGGATGACAGCCACTGTGACACAGCAAACAGGAACTAGGGTATGACAGGATTAAAGCCACTGGGAGGCAGCAAACAGGGACTAGTGTGGGACAAGATGCGAGCCACTGGGAAACAGCAAACAGGAACTAGGGAGGACAGGATGACAGCCCCTGGGATATAGCAAATAGGAACGAGGGTAGGACAGGATGACTGACCTTTGGAGACATCAAACAGGAACTAGGGAGAGCAGGATGACATCCTCTGGGAGAAAGCAAATAGGAACTAGGGTAGGACAGGATGACCGACCTGGGAGACAGCAAACAGGAACCATTGTAAGACAGGAAGACAGCCACTGGGAGAAGGCAAAAACAAACAAGGGTAGGACTGTGGAATAGACTGACAGCCCCTGGGAGACAGCAAACCAGAACTAGGGTAGGATAAGCTGAGAGACACTGGGAGACAGCCAAGACGAACTAAGGAGGACAGGATGACAGGCCCTAGGAGACAGCAAACAGGAACTAAGGTAGGACTGTGGGACAGGTTGACAGCCCCTGGGAGGCAGCAAACAAGAACTTGGGTAGGACAGGATAACAGCCACTGGGTAACAGAAAACAGGAACTGGTGTGGGACAGGATGACAACCACTGGGAGACAGCAAAACAGAACTAGGTTAGGGCAAGATGACAGCCACTGGGACACATATAACAGGAACAAGGGTGGGACTTAATAACAGCCACTAGGAGACAGCAAACAGGAACTAGTGTGGGACATGATGACAGCCACTGGGACTCAGCAAATATTAACTGGGATAGGATAGGATGACAGCCATGGGGAGCCAACAAACAGAAACTAGTGTTGGACAGGATGACAGCCACTGGGAGACAACAAGGAGGAACTAGTGTGGGACAGGATGACAGTCCCTGGGAGACAGCAAACAGAAACTAGGGAAGGACAGGATGACAGCCACTGGGAGACAGCAAAAAGGAACTAAGCTAGGACAAATTGAAAGCAACTGGGAGACAGCAAACAGGAACTTGGAAGGACAGGATTACAGCCCCTGGGAGACAGGAAATAGGAACTAGGGTAGGAGAGGATGACAGCCCATGGGAGACAGTAAACAGGAACTAGTGTGGGACAGGATTTACAGCCCCTAGGAGACAACAAACAGAAACTAGGGAGGAACAGGATGACAGCCACTGGCAGACATCAAACAGGAGCTAGGGTAGGACAGGATGACAGCCACTGGGAGAAAGCAAACAAGTACAATGGTGGGACAGGATGAGCGGGACAGGGAGACAGCAAACAAGAACTAGGGAGGACAGGATGACAGCCCATGGAAGACAGCAATTAAAAACTAGGGTAGGACAGGATGACTGACCCTGGGAGACAGCAAACAAGAACAAGGGTGGGACAGGATGAGAGACCCTGGGAGACAGCAAACATGAACTAAGACAGAACAAGATTACACCCACTGGGAGAGAGGAAAAATGAACTAGGGTAACACTGGGGGACAGGTTGACAGCCCCTGGGAGACAGCAAACAAGAGCTAGGGTAGGACAGGATGACAGCCCTTGAGAGACAGAAAAACAGAACTAGGGTAGCAGAAGCTGAGAGCCACTGTGAGACAGGAAACAGAAACTTGAGTAGCACAGAATAATAGCCACTGGAAGACAAACAGGAGCTAGGGTAGGACAGAATGACAGCCCCTGGGAGACAGCAAACAGGAATCAGTGTAAGACAGGAGGTCAGCTCCTGGGAGACAGCAAAAAGAAACTAGGGTAGGACTGTGGGACAGTTTAACAGCCCCCGGGAGACAGCAAACAAGAACTAGGGTAGAACAGGATGTCAGCCACTGGGAGACAGCAAACAGGAACAAGGGTAGGACAGAATGACCGCCCCTTGGAGAAAGCAAACAGGAACTAGGGTAGGTCAGGATGACAACCAATGGCAGAAAGCAAACAGGAACTAAGGTAGGACAGAATGACAGCCCTTGGGAGAAATAAAAACAGAATTAGGGTAGGACAAGCTGAGACCCACTGGGAGACAGCAGACAGGAACTTCAGTAGCACAAGATGACAACCACTGGAAGACGAACAGGAGCTAGGGTAAAAGAGGATGACACGCCCTGGGAAACAGCAAACAGGAATCGGTGTAGGACAGGATGACAGCTCCTAAGAGACAGCAAAAAGAAACTAGGGTAGGACTGTGGGACAGGTTAACAGCCCCTGGGAGAGAGCAACAGGAAATAGTGTGAGACAGGATGAGAGCCATTGGGACACAGCAGAACAGAACTAGGTTATGAAAAGATGACAGCCGCTGGGAGACAGCAAACAGGAACTAGGGTGGGACAGATGACAGCCACTGGGAGACAGCAAACAGGATCTAGGGGAGGACAGGATGACAGCTTCTGAGAGACAATGAGCAAGGATTAATGTAGGCGAGGAGCAGATTTCAATGGGCATGTTGGTGAAGGGAACAGAGGGGATGAGGAAGTGATAGGTCGGTATGGTGTTAAGCAAAGGAATGCGGAAGGTCAGATGGTAGTGGATTTTGCGAAAAGGATGAACATGCCTGTGTTGAATACATATTTTAACAAGAGGGAGGAGCATAGGGTGACATACAAGAGTGGAGGAAGATGCACACGTGGATTATATCTTATGTAGAAGGGCCAGTCTGAAGGAGATTGGAGACTGTAAAGTGGTGGCAGGGGAAAGTGTAGTTAGGCAGCATAGGATGGTGGTTTGTAGGATGACATTGGTGATCAAGAAGAGGAGGATGAGTGTGAGGGAAGCACCAAGGATCAAATGGTGGATATTGAAAAATGGTAATTGTGAGGTGATACTTAGGGAAGAGTTAAGACAGGCACTGGGTGGCAGTGAAGAGTTACCAAATAGCTGGGTAACTACAGCAGAGCTAGTAAGAGAGATGGCTAGAAAGGTGCTATTGGTACATATGTTAAATTCACTTTGTTTTACAGCACAGTAAACCACTCCCATGCCTGATAAAAAGTATATATATATTTAGAAAGCTTTTGAGGAAATTATTACTCTATTTTTGTTTTACTTGGATCGCTTGTCTGTGTACTTAATAAAGAATTTTCGACTGGAAACAGACTGCCTGCCTTGCTTGGATTACTTTCGAATACTTAGTAATGCTGTAGAATTACATATTTTCTATTATTACTTTTTGACTTGACAAGTTTACGTTCGCTACTTCTACTACTATTGTCTGATCTGATTAATATACAGTGATTAACTAGAAATATATGGACTGAAAATCTTCCACACAGAGAAGTTTCTTACACTGTTTTGTTGATGATAGCTACTGGGAGACAGCAAACAGGAAGTAGTGCGGGACACAATGACAGCCACTGGGATACAGCAAATATTAACTAGGGTAGGACAGGATGACAGCCACTGGCAGACAGCAAACAGGAACTGCTGTGGGACAGGATGTCAGGCACTGGGCAACAGCAAACAGGAACTAGTGTGGGACAAGATGAGAGCCACTGGGACACAGCATAACAGAAATTGGTTAGGACAAGATGACAGCCACTGGGACACAGCTAACAGGAACTAGGGTGGGACTGGATGACAGCCACTGGGAGACAGCAAATGGAAACTAGGGGAGGACAGGATGACAGCCCCTGACAGACAAAAAACAGGAATTAATGTAGGGCAGGATGACAGCCCCTGGTAGACAGCAAATAGGAACTAGTGTGGGACATGATAACAGCCACTGGGACACAGCAAATATTGACTAGGGTAGGACAGGATGACAGCCCCTGGGAGACAGCAAGCAGAAACTAGGTTAGGACAGGATGACAGCCACTGGGAGACAGCAAACAGGAACAAGGGTAGGACAGGATGACAGCCACTGGAGGAGAGCAAACAGATACTAGGGTAGGACAGCATGACAGCAAAAATGAAAAAGGGTTGGAAAGGATGACACCCAATGGCAGACAGTAAACAGGAACTAGGGTAGGACAGGATGACAGTCACAGGAGACAGCAAACAGGAACTAGTGTGGAATATGATGACAACTGGGAGACAGCAATCAGGGACTACAGTAGGAGAGGAGGACAAACACTACGAGACAACAAACAGGAACTAGTGTAGGACAAGGTGATATCCACTAGGAAACAGCAAACAGGAACTAGTGTAGGACAGGATGACAACTCCTGGGAGACAGCAAATAGGAACTAGTGTAGGACAGGATGACAGCCACTGGGAGACAGCAAAAATAAACTAGGGTAGGACAGGATGGCAACCACTGAGAGACAGCAAACAGGAACTAGTGTACTACAAGATGATAGCCAATGGGAAACAGTAAACAGGAACTAGTGTAGGACAGGATGAGAGCCCCTGCGAGACAGCAAATAGGACTTAGTGTAGGACAGGATGACGGCCACTGGGAGACAGCAAACACAAACTGAGGTAGGACAGGATGATAGCCCTTGGGAGACACAAAATTGGAACTAGGATAGGACAGGATGACAGCCACTGGGAGACAGCAAACTGGTTACTGGCTAAGGCTCTTCCCACCCCTATAGTGCTTTTGTTGGCAAAGTTCAAAGGACAAAACCACCACTGTAACTGGTACAAGCATGCACATTTTACACTTAAAAATGGAGAACGTCGATATCTGTGCAGTAACTGAGACCAAGTTCAAGGCTCCAGAGAGCACCTCTGCAATACCATCCTACAACTCTTACCACACATTTCGCCACCAAACCAGGACCAAAACACTAAAGGTGGAAGAGTGTCCATATTCACCAAGGATATTCACACCACCAGGCCAGCTGCCCAACACAATGTGTCTGAAATTCTCCAGGTGCAACTAACACTAGGTAAGACTGCAATCCAAATTGTAGCTTGCTACAGATACCCCAACATGCCCCAAGATTCTCACTACACCTTTCCAAACATACTGGAAAATATTAAGATACAACCAAACATCCCAATACTGTGTTATTTCAACTACCCTGCCATTAACTGGGAAAACTACTTGTGTGACACCTTCGCTCAATGGTTCTTGGAATTCATAAATTCCAATGCCCTGGATCAACTAATCTATAGTCCCACCAGGGGCTCCTATATCCTAGACATGGTCATTACCAACATGGGAATTTGAAGCTCCACACCTGTGGTCAGCCCCTCGTTGGTCAGGTCTGACCATAACCTAATCACCCTTATCATCCACATCCCACCCCCACCACCCCCCCAGTAAGGAAACCTCCATAAAAAACTTCTCCAAAGCCAACTTCATGCTACTCAAGTCAGAAGTGACAAACTTCATGACATTCTTGCAGATGGGAACTGAAAGTTTGACTGCTGAATCCTACACTAAGGCACTGTACAAGCACATCCACTCATGCATGAATCATGCCATCCCAAATAGAACCAAGATGCTCTCCTCCAAAAAAAAGGAAGCCAATCTGGTGGTCCCTTGCCATAAACAAACTTTACAACAAAAGGAAGAAACTGTTGCAGAAAAGAGGAAAATCCCAGGATGCAAAAAATTCCCTTATCAGCCTCAGTAAGAAGCAGAGATCCCTCAAGCTAGTTACGAAAATAAAACTGTCAAAGATTCCAAAGACAACCACGAGGCATTCTATAACTATGTCAAGAATCTAAATGGCAATGCTCAGATCTGCTCTGAGCTACAACAGAATGGCATTAAATATACTGATCCCAAGGATTTTGCCAATATCCTGGCAGATCAATTCAGTGCCAACTTTACACCCCTCTCACCCCCTAAACAGCCCATCTCAATGCCGGAAGATTGCCAAATTCTGGTAATAACGGCCACACAGGAAAAAAAATGCACTCTCCATAGCTAAGAATACAGCATCCATTGGACCAGATGACATCCCAGGCTGTGTACTACATGAACTACAAAATGAACTGGCACCTCACCTAAGTGTCATGTTTAATCATAGCCTCACCTCAGGCTTCGTGCCCACTGAGTGGTGCACAGCTACAGTTATCCCACTCCACAAGTGGGGAGCCACCTTGCATCCCGGGAACTACTGGATAAGTCTGATGAGACTGATCTGCAAGGCCATGGAACGTATTATCATGGAACTTATAAACAAAGACATTGGCAACCTTCAAACACTGGACCCCACCCAGTTTGAGTTCATGAAGGGCCGATCTTGTCTCCTGAACCTGATTGACTTCTTCGAATCAGTCTCCAGAGATGTGGACAAGGGTAAGGCAGACCACACAGCCTATCTGGACCTCACCAAGACCTTTGACACCATCCCCCACTCTAGAATCACAGACTTACTAAGCTGGGCATTAATCCATACATCACTCGATGGGTTGCCAACTGGCTTACTGACAGAACCCACACTGTAAAAGTAGCCGACTCCAAATCCAGCTCCAGACAAGTGGAGTACCTCAGGGTTCAGTCCTGGGACAGCTCTTGTTTGGCATCTACTTCTCTGAAGTACAGGCCAACACTAAGGGACTCTGGCTAGCAAAGTGCGCAGATGACTGCAAACTGGAAGCCATTACTGAATCCCCAAATAATGTGGATACTCTACAAAAGGGCCTTACAGAAACAGATGCTTGGTGCCAGAGCCATGGACTCAAGCTCAATGCCAAGAAATGTATAGTTATCCCCTTTGGGAAAAAACATGTATCCATGAATTACCACATAGGTGGCAGTACACTAAACACCAAAAGTGTGATAAGAGACATAGGGACACAGGTGGATAGTGGTCTCACCTTCGATAACCACATCACCACAACAGTCAGGAAATCCTTCTTTGTGACATACATCACTAAGGGCTTTTCATCCAGAAAAAAGGAGGTCATTGTTCCACTGTACTCATCCCTAATTAGATCCATTATAGAATACAATGCCACATTTGGTATGTACCTCTCAAGACATCTGCAACAACTGGAAAGGCTGCAGAAATACCTCACTAAAAGAATCACAGGCCTAAAGCAAATGCCCTATGCTGACTGCCTTAAAAAAACTCCAGCTATACTCTGTCACATATCGTCTACTCAGAGGTGATCTTTGCTTAACATACAAGGCTATGTCAAACCCAGAGCTGCTGGACATGCTACACTTAAGGAAATCTCAATCCCTCAGAGCCATATGCTCCAGGGATCTAAACCTTGTCATCACAATAAACAAAACATGCTGGAAGGATAGTTTCCTGACCCAGAGACTCCCCAGACTCTGGAATAGACTGCCCATACATGTCAAGCAGGCACCTCTTTGGCCCTCTTCAAAAGGAACCTTGACGATTGGATGGGAGAAAGGAAATTCACCTCGGGGATCATGTCAGTTGCCCTGCTAGACAAGGGTTCAGGGAAGTAAATAATGTGGGAAGAAATAGCCAGGGAATTGTTATAGCTAGGCTTGCATAGGCCCTAGGGCCAATAGCCTAGTACCAACCTATGAACCTATGAACAGGAACTAGGGTAGGACAGGATGACAGCCACTGGGAGATAGCAAAAAGGAACTATGATAAGACAGGATGAAAGCCCCTGGGAGACAGGAAACAAGAACTAATGCAGGCCAGGATGACAGCCACTAGGAGACAGCAAACAGAAACTACTGTGAGACATAATAACTAAAGTAGCACATGATGAAAGCAACTGGGACACAATAAACAGGAACTAGGATAGGGCAGGATGACAGCCAGAGGGAGACAACAAACAGGAACTGGAGAAGGACAAGATGAGAGGCAGTGGGAGGCAGTAAACAAGAACTAGTATGGGACAAGATGAGAGCCTCTATGAGACAGCAAATATGAACTAGGGTAACACAGGATGACAGCCACTGGGAGACAGCAAACAAGAACAAGTGCATGGCAGGATGACAGCCCCTGGGGGACAGCAAACATGAACTAGTGTGGGACAGGATGGCAGCTACTAGGAGAGAGCAAACAGGAGCTAGGAAAAGACATGTAGACAGCCTCTAGCACACAGCAAACAGGGTAGGACAGAATAAAAACCCCTAGGAAACAGGAACTACTGTGGGACACAATGACAGCCTCTGGTAAACAGCAAAAAGGAGCTAGGGTAGGACAGGGTGATGCCACTGGGAGACAGCACACAGGAATTAGGCTAGGACTGGCTGACCTCCACTGAGAGACAGCAAACAGGTGCTAGGATATCATAGGATGAAAGCCACTGGGAGACAGCAAACAGGAACTACTACTGGACAGGATGGCAGTCACTAGGACACAGCAATCAGATACTAGAATAGATAAACAGCAGAAAACTAACAAACAGCCAGCCAGTAAACGTATACTGTTGCCACAAACAAATAACGGTAAAAATTAGAAGAATAGCAGCAGTAATACAAAGTACAGCTCCAGTTCACATATAAAGTAAACAAATACACTTAATTAGTAGGTAAGCACTTTCACCACCAACTGTAGCTTCATCAGACCATATACAAATATAAAAACAATTTAAAACCATTTAAAAACAGAAACTAGGGTAGAACAGGATGGCAGCCCCTGAGACACAGCAAAAAGCAACTAGGATAGGACAGGATGGCAACCACTGGGAGACAGCAAAAAGGAACTAGGGTAGGACAGCCACTGGGAGACAGCAAACAGGAACTACTGTAGGATAAGATAATATCCACTGAGAGCCAGCAAACAGGAACTAGTGTAGGACAGAATAACAGCGACTGGGAGACAGCAAATAAGAACTAGTGTAGGACAGGATGACAGCCAGTAGGAGACAGCAAACACAAACTAGGATAGGACAGGATGACAGCCACTGGGAGACAGCAAAAAGGGAATAGGGTAAGACAGGAAAAAAGCCCCTGGGAGACAGGAAACAAGAACTAATGCAGGACAGCATGACAGCTGCCGGGAGACAGCAAACAAAAATAACTGTGAGAAACGATGACAGTCCCTTGGAGACAGCAACCACAAACTAAAGTAGCACATGATGAAAGCAACTGGGACACAACAAACAGGAACTAGGATATGACAGGATGACAGCCAGAAGGAGACAAGAAACAGGAACTGGAGTAGGACCAGATGAGAGACAGTGGAAGACAGTAAACAGGAACTAGTGTGGGACAGGAGGAGAACCTCTATGAGACAGCAAACATGAACTACGTTAGCACAGGATAACAGCCACTGGGAGACAGCAAACAGGAATTAGGATAGGACAGGATGACAGACCCTGGGAGACAGCAAACAGGAATGAGTACATGACAGGTTGACCACCACTGGGAGCCAGCAAACAGGAATGAGTGTGGGACAGGATGACAGATACTAGGAGACTGCAGACAGGAAGCACACGTAGACAGCCCCTGGCAGACACTAGAGTGTGACAGCATAACAGCACCAGGGAGACATGAAACAGGAGCTGGAATAGTACAGGAAAAAAGCCTCGGTGTAACACGAAACAACAACTAATGTGGGACGGAATGACAGGGACTGGGACACAGCAAATAGGTACTAGGGTAGGATAGGATAAAAGCACCTAGAAGCAGCAAACAGGAACTACTGTAGGACATGATATCAGCCTCTGGGAAACAGCAAAAAGGAACTAGGGTAGGACAGGGTGATGCCATTGGGAGACAGCACATAGGAATTAGTCTAGGAGTGGCTGGTAGCTAATGGGAGACAGCAAACAGGAAGTATTGTGGGAGAGGATGACAGCCCCTGAGAGACAGGAAACAAGTACAAGGATAGGCAGGATGACATCCCATGGAACTCAGCAAACAGGAGACAGGATAGGATAGGATGACAGCCACTGCAAGACAGTAAACAGGATCTAATATGAGAGAGGATGACAGCCTCAGGGAGACAGCAAACAAGAACTAGTGTGGGACAAGGTGACAGCCACTGGAAGACAGCAAATAGGAACTAGGTAGGAGAGGATGACTGCCACTGGGAGACAGCAAACAGGAACAAGGGTAGGACAGGATGACAGCCCCTTGGCGACAGCAAATAGGAGCTATTGTGAGACAAGATAACAGACCCTGGGAGACAGCAAACATGAACTATGATATACCAGGATGACAGTCACTGGAAGACAGCAAAGAGGAACTAGTGTGGGACAGAATGACAGTCACAGGGAGACAACAAACAAGAACTAGTTTGGAACAATATGACAGCCCCTGAGAGACAGCAAATAGAAACTAGTGCAGAACTAGATGACAGCCACTGGTAGACAGCATAAATGAACTAGGGTAGGACATGATGACAGCCACAGGGAGACAGCAAACACAAACTAGGAAAGGACAGGTTAACCACCCCTGGAAGACAGCAAACTGGAACTAGTGTAGGACAGGATGACAGCCAATGTGAAACAACAAATGGGAACTAGTTTAGATGATGACAGCCTCTGGGAGACAGCAAACAGGAACAATGATAGGACAGGAGGACAGCCACTGGGAGACAGCAAACAGGAACTGGGATAGCACAGGATGACGCCCCTGGAAGACATCAGACAGGTACATGGATAGGACAGGATGCCAGCCACTGGGAAACAGCAAACAGGAACTAATGTGGGACAGAATGACAGCCCCTTGGAGACAGCAAACAGGATATAGGTTAGAGCAGGATGACAGCCACTGTGAGACAGCAAACCAGAAATGGGGAGGACAGAATAACCACATCTGGGAGACAGTAAACAGGAACTAGTGTAGACCAGGATAAGAGTCACTGTGAGACAAAAAACAGGAACTAGTGTGGGACCAGATGACAGCCCATAAAAGACAGCAAACAGAAACTAGGGTAGGACAGGATGACAGGTCCTGGAAGACAGCAAACAGGAATGAGTGCATGGCAGGATGACAGCACCTGCGAGACAGCAAACATGAACTATTCTGGGACAGGATG
This sequence comes from Protopterus annectens, assembly GCF_019279795.1. Taxonomy (NCBI): domain Eukaryota; kingdom Metazoa; phylum Chordata; order Ceratodontiformes; family Protopteridae; genus Protopterus; species Protopterus annectens. The sequence goes on from NC_056746.1 coordinate 766,421,454, forward strand.
GCAGCTACTAGGAGACAGAAAACAGGAGCTAGGGAAGAACACATAGACAGCCCCTGGCTCACAGCAAACAGGAACTAGAGTGTGACAGCATGACAGCCCCAGGGAGACAGGAAACAGGAGATGGAATACTACAGGAAAAAAGCCTTAGAGTAACAAGAAACAGCAACTAGTATGGGACAGGATGACAGCCACTGGGACACAGCAAACAGGAACTAGGGCAGGACAAGATAAAAGCCCCTAGGAAACAGCAAACAGGAACTACTGTGAAACATGATGACAGCCTCTAGGAAACAACAAAATGGAACTAGGGTAGGACAAGGTGATAGCCACTGGGAGACAGCAAACAGGAGCTAGTATAGGACAGGATGAAAGCCAATGGGAGACATCAGGTAGGAACTACTGTCAGACAGGATGGAAGTCACTGGGAGACAGCAAACAAGTACTAGGATAGGCAGGATAACAGTGCATGAAATGCAGCAAACAGAAGACAGGATAGGATATGATGACAGCCACTGCAAGACAGCAAACAGGAACTAGTATGGGAGAGGATGACAGCCACTGGGAGATAGCAAATAAGAGCTAGTGTGGGACAAGATGCCAGCCACTGGGAGACAGCAAACAGGAACTAGGGTAGGACAGGATGGCAGCCACTGGGAGACAGCAAACAGGAACTATTGTGGGATAAGATGACAGCGCCTGGGAGAAAGCAAGCAGGAACTAGGATACGACAGGAAGACAGCCACTGGGAGACAGCAAACATGAACTAGTGTCACCAGGAGACAATAAACAGGAACTAGTTTGGGACAGCATGACAGCCCCTGGGAGACAGAAAACAGAACTATGGTAGGACAGTAGGACAGCCACTGGGAGACAATAAACAGGAACTAAGGTAGCACAGGATGATGTCCTTAAAGACATCAAACAGGACAAAAGGAGCTAAGGTCAGACAGGATGACAGGCACTGGGAGACAGCAAACAAGAACTAGGGTAAGACAGGATGACAGACACAGGGAGACAGCAAAAATTAACTATGTTAGGACAGGATGACAGCCAACTGGTGACAGCAAACAGGAGCTGGGGTAGGACAGGATTCCAGCCACTAGGAGAGAGCAAACAAGAGCCAGGGTAGGACAGGGTGACAGCCACTGGAAGACAGCAAACAGGAACTAGGGTAGGACAGGATGACGCCCCTGGGAGACATCAGACAGGAACTAGGGTAGGACAGGATGACAGCCACTGGGAGACAGCAAACAGGAACTAGGGTAGGACAGAATGACAGCACCTGGGAGACAGCAAAAATGAACTAGTGTGGGATGAGATGACAGCCCCTTGGAGACAGCAAACAGGAAGTATTGTGGGGAAAGTTGACAGCCCCTAGGAGACAGCAAACAGAAACTAGGATATGCCAGGATGACAGCCACTGGGAGACAGCAAACAGGAACTAGTGGGGGACAGGATGACAGTCACTGGGAAACAACAAACAGGAATGAGTGTGGGACAGGATGACAGACCCTGGGAGACAGCAAACAGGAACTAGGGTGGGACATGAAGACAGCCACAGGGAGACAGCAAACATGAACTAGGGAAGGACAGGATAACCACCCCTAGGAGACAGCAAACATAACTAGTGCATGACAGGATGACAGCCACTGTGAGAGAACAAACAGGAACTAGTGTGGGAGAGGATGACAGCCCCTGGGAGACAGCAACTAGGGTAGGACAGGATGACAGCCACTGGCAGACAACAAACAGGAACTATGGTAGGACTGAATGACAACCACAAGGAGGCAGCAAACAGGAACTAGGTAGGAAATGATGACAGCCACAGGGATACAGCAAACATGAACTAGGGTAGGACAGAATGACAGTCACATGGAGACAGCAAAAGGGACCTAGTGTAGGACAGGATGACAGCCACTGAGAGACAACAAGCAGGAACTAGTATGGGATAGGATGACAGCCCTTGGGGACAGCAAACAGAAGCTAGGGTAAGACAGGATGACAGTCACTGGGAGACAGCAAACAGAAACTAGGGTGGGACAGGCTGACACCCACTGGAAGACAGCAAACAGGAACTAGGGTTGGACAGGATAACATCTACAGGGAGACAGCAAACAGGAACTAGGGTAGGACTGGATAAAAGCCACTGGGAGGCAGCAAAAAGGAACTATGGTAGGACATGATGACAGCCACAGGAAGAGAGCAAAGACAAACTAGGGAAGGACAGGATAACTGCCCCTGGGAGACAGCAAACAGGAACTAGCTTGGGAGATGATGACAGCCCCTGGGAGACAACAAACAGGAAATAGGGTGGCACAGGATGACAGCTCCTGGGAGATAGCAAACAAGAAGTATGGTAGGACCGCCACTGGGAGACAGCATCCAGGAACAAGGGTAGCACAGGATGACACCCCAGGAGATATCAGACAGGAACAAAAAGGAGCTAGGGTAGGACAGGATGACAGGCACTGGGAGACAGCAAAAAGGAACTAGTGTGGGAAGAGATGACAGCCCCTTGGAGACAGCAGACAGGAAGTAATGTGGGAAAAGATGACAGACCCTGGGAGACAGCAAACAGAAACTAGGTTAGGACAGGATGACAGCCACAGGGAGACAGCAAATAGGAACTAGGGAAGGACTGGATGACAGCCACTGGGAGACAGGCAACAGGTACTAGGGTAGGACTGGATGACAGCCACTGGGAGACAACAAACAGGAACTAGGGTAGGACATGAAGACAGCCACAGGGAGACAGCAAACATGAACTAGGGTAGGACAGAATGACAGTCACATGGAGACAGCAAATGGGAACTAGTGTAGGACAGGATGAAAGCCACTGAGAGACAACAAACAGGAACTAATATGGGATAGGATGACAGCCCTTGGGGACTGCAAACAGAAACTAGGGTAGGACAGAATGACACCCACTGGGAGACAGCAAACAGGAACTAGGGTTGGAGAAGATAATATCCACAGGCAGAGAGCAAAGAGGAAGTAAGGTAGGACAAGGTCACAGCCACTGGAATACAGCAAACAGGAACTATAATACTACAGTATGACAGCCAGTGGGAGAGAGCAAATATGAACTAGGGAAGCACAGCATGACAGCCGCTGGGAGACAGCAAACAAAAAAAAAGGGTGAGACACTGACATCTACCGGCAGACAGGAAACAGGAACTAGGGTTGGACAGGATAACATCCACAGGGAGACTGCAAACAGGAACTAGGGTAGGACTAGATAACAGCTACTTGGAGACAGCAAAAACGAACTATGGTAGGACATGATGACAGCCACAGGGAGAGAGCAAACACAAACTAGGGAGGGACAGGATAACCACCCCTGGAGACAGAAAACAGGAACTAGTTTGGGAGATGATGACAACCCCTGGGAGACAACAAACAGGAAATAGGGTAACACAGGATGACAGCCCCTGGGAGACAGTAAACAGGAACTATGTAGGACAGCCACTGGGAGACAGCAAACAGGAACAAGGGTAGCACAGGATGACACCCAGGGAGATATCAGACAGGAACAGCTAGGGTATGACAGGATGACAGGCACTGGAAGACAGCAAAAAGAAACTAGTCTGAGACAAGATGACAGCCCCTTGGAGACAGCAGGCAGGAAGTATTGTGGGAAATGACGACAGCCCCTGAGAGACAGTAAACAAGAACTAGGGAATGACAGAATGACATTGTGCGACAAGGTGGCAGTCACTGGGGCACAGCAAACAGGAACTAAGTGTGGACAGGATAACCACCCCTGGGAGACAGTAAGAAGGAACTAATGTAGGACAGGAAGACAGCCACTGTGAGACAACAAACAAGAACTAGTGTGGTACAGTATGAAACATAATGGGAGACTGTAAACAGCAACTAGGGAAGGACAGGATGACAGCCACTGGCAGACAGAAAACAGGAACTAAGGTATGACAGGATGACGGCCACATGGAGATGGCAAACAAGAACTAGGATGGGACACAGCAAACCGGAACTAGGGTAGGACAGGATGACAGCCCCCGGGAGACAGGAAACAATAACTATGGTAGGACAGGATAACCACCCCTGGGAGACAGAAAACAGGAACTTGTGAAGGACAGGATGACCTCCACTGAGAGACAACAACAAACAGGAGCTAGGGTAAGACAGGATGATAGCCACTAGGAGACAGGAAAAGGGAACTAGGGTAGAACATGGTGACAGACACAGGGCGACAGCAAACAGGAGTTAGGATGGACAGGATGACAGCCACTAGGGGACAGCAAATAGGAACTAGGGTAGGACAGGATGGCACCCTTGGAAGACATCAGATAGGAACTAGCATAGGACAGGATGACAGCCACTTAGAGGCACAAACAGGAACTAGGGTTGGTCTGGATGAAAGCCAGTAGGAGACAGCAAACATGAACTAGGGTAGAACATGACAACAACCACAGGAGATAGCAAACAGAAACTAGAGTAGGACAGAATGATAGCCACATAGAGACAGCAAACTGGAGTTAGGGTAGGACAGGATGACAGCCACTGGCAGATAGCAAACAGGAACTAAGGTAGGACAGGATGACAGACCCTGGGAGACAGAAAAGAAGAACTAATGTGGGACAGAATAACAGTCCCTGGGAGATAGCAAACAGCAGCTAGGATATGGCAAGATGACAACAGATGGGAGACAGTACACAGGAACTATTGTGGGATAGAATGACAGTCACTGGGAGACAAACAGGAACTGGGGGAAGACAGGGTAACCACTCATATGTGACAGCAAACAGAAACTAGTGGGATAGGATGACAGCCACTGGGAGACAGCAAACAGGAAGAAGGAGAGCATAGGATGACACCCACTGGGAGAGAGCAAACAGGAATTAGGTTAGGACAGCATGTCAGACACTGGGAGACAGCAAAAAGAAACAAGGGTTGGACATGAAGACAGCCACAGAGAGACAGCAAACACAAACTAGGGTAGGACAGAATGACATTACCATGGAGACAGCAAACTGGAAGTAGTGTATGATAGGATGACAGCCAATGGGAGACAGCAAAAAGGAAGTAGGGTTGGACAGGATAACATCCACAGGGAGACAGAAAACAGAAACTAGGGTAGAACAAGATCACAGCCGCTGGGAGACAGCAAACAGGAACTATAATACTACAGTATGGCAGCCACTGGGAGAACAGCAAACAGGAACTAGGGAAGGATAGCATGACAGCCACTGGGAGACAGCAAACAAAAAAGGGTGAGACAATGACACCCACTGGCAGACAGCAATCAGGAACTAGGGAAGGACAAGATGACAGCCACTGGGAGACAGCAAACAGGAACTAGGGAAGGACAAGATGACAGCCACTGGGAGACAGCAAAGGGGAACTAGGGATGGACAGGATGAGAGGCATTCAGAGACAGCATACAAAAACTGGGGGTTAGACAGTATAAGAGCCCCTGGGAGACAGAAAACAGGAACTAGGATAGGACACAATGACAGCCACTGACAGACAGCAAACAGGAACTAGGGTAGGACAGTGTTAGAAAAATATATAATAGTAATATGCATGCTTAGTGCATTCAAGGTTTAAAAGGTTTAATACATTTATTCTGTTCACACTGCATGAATCTGCACAGATATTAGAAACTTAACAAGAGACATTTCATTTCTGCTAATGTCATGAAAATAACAAGAGACATTTCATTTCTGCTAATGTCATGAAACTTAACAAAGAGATATTTCATTTCTGCTTATGCCATGAGAAAATATGCAGCTGCTAGAAGCTTTGATGAAGAAAACAATAGATGCTTGAAAGTATAAACCATAGTCAGCATTACTTGTACCAAAGCTAGAAATGTACCTTGAATCTAGACAAAATGTAACACATGTATTAGAACTGTACAATTGAAGAATTGAAAAGTTAAGATGGGCTAAAATAAGCCCAATGCCAGGTTGTTTTTCTCAAAATGTTTTGCAAGACAGCAAATAATCTGGCCATGTCAGCAATAAGTCTGGTAACATTTTCTGTAGAACATACAGAAAGCTGTGTCTAACTACGTCAGCAGTAGAATAGTAACATTTTCTGTGTGACATGAAGAGAACTGTATAAGAATAACATACTGATCACCAAAAAGCCAGACAAACCCTGTACCTACATGCTTTGTCTCCTTGCTGCAAGTAATAAAGGATGCCTTGCTTGAACCTAACATGCATTGGTGTTTGAAATTTTTTCCTTTTACAGATTGGTCCTTCAGACCGGAACCCTCTCTTCACCTCGGACCAGATGGCCAGGTCTTTAAAACCGTACGGGGAAGAAACCAAATCGGTCCTTCTTATATGGAAAGTCCTCCGACTGAATTGTCATTCAAAAGAGGCCAGCCACTTTCTGATCTGTGACTGAAGGACGGGTCTCCGTGAATCGGTGATCAATCACGTGGGCTCAGGTAAGGTGAATCTACTTTTTTCTGTTTTCTGTTTTAGATCAGGGACTAGATGTGTATTGTTTTTGTCAGAATGTATTTTTCTTGCAAGTCAGGGACAAAAAAGATTATTGTCTTGTCATAGATCAGGAGAAACAGAATAAGTAGGCAGTCATTCTGAAGAGACTATAACAAAATCCGTGGTACCACGTTAAAAATTAAGAGAAGTTATGTAACAATCAAAGGGTAGAACAAAATGGGTAATAATTGCACAAAAAGACCCCAAAACCCGCTGTTAATGGAAGACACAAAATATATGCAGTCGCAGCGCACCGACAATATTAGATATTATTCAAAATGGGTTAATAAATACGAATTCGATGGAAAATTAGAAAAATCCTCGCTTATCAAACTTATCAAACAGCTCAAAAATGATTCCAAAGGTCGGGTAAAAAAGCAACAACAACCAGGAATTCCTCAGGCACACAGGTGGCTGGAGGAAGTAAACCGTAGGGACCAAAAGAACAAAGATTCAAAAACAATGTTTTTAGATAAGGAGGATAATAACCTAGTAATAGCATCAGCACCTCCGCCTCCCTTACCAGAATATGAAGCAAGTGAACAGGTTAGTCCACCCCCACTATATCCTGTGGTCACTGAAGATAGAGATATTGTGAAACTAAAACTGACTAAAATTAGAGATCCCATCGGGACCAGGTCCCGAACAAAGGCGGATAATTCAGAAGAAGGTATCGAGTTATGGCAAATAGTTAAAAATTCACGATCTATAGGAGAAGAAGAAGAAATATGCCCACTTATAGAAGTACCCAATCCTCAGGCAGGTCAAGGCAATCAGGACCCAACTATTTTAGTGTATAGACCTTGGACTCTGGAAGATATCTGGAAAGCCACTGAGGGAATTCCCCATCCAAAGTTTAATTTTAGAAAATTCTCAGAAGATTTACAAGGAATGAGGTTAAGTTATAACTTAAACAGAGAAGAAATAGAAAAAGTAGTTAGACAAATTGTAGGGCCAGACTGGTACATGATTAGTGGGAACTGGAATCCCCGTGAGGCTGCACAAAGACCCCTCCCACATAGCAGCACAGAATTAGACACCAGAGTAAAAGGTCTTACAGACCGCATCTCTGAAAAATGGAAACCTAGGGCAGACTGGACTTGCATTAATCAATGCATCCAACAAGAAGGTGAAACAATTGACCACTGTGGAATGTAGGTTCCTGAAGATCAAACGCAAGATTCCCCATATGAACAGCAGTTAAAGAATGCATTTTTAAAGGGCAGTAGTGCGCCTATAAGCAGTTTTATTACAAAACACATAGTAGACCATCGTACAAGCAGGTTACAATCATTACTTGAATATGCTAGGCATGCTGAAACGCATTTTAATAGCAAAAAGAAAAAGAAAGCTCAAGTATTTTCTGTAGAAGATGGAGCAGAAGGTTATGTAGTACAGTCTGGGAAAAAGGGCAAGAAAAACGTGCAGGGAAACAAGCAGTCTGATCAGCGATCAGAGGACTTTGAAGGGCGAAAGAAAAGGGGAGAATGTTTTAAATGCGGTAAAAAGAGACATTTGGCAAGGGATTGCAAGAAAAACAAGAAGGCAACAACGGAAGACAAGGAGGGTGAGGATTGACTATATGGTAGTCAAGAATCACTAGAAGGGGCTAGCAAAGAAAGGACAAATGAGAATGTGATAGAAGGAGTAGAGGAAGTGCAGGAAGTTAGTGACAATGAAGAAAATGAAATATTAGACCTAGCTTTATTGAGCTTGGAGCTCTATTTAGCAGACAAGAAACCAGAAGTTGCACTCTTGGTAGAAGGGAGGGAGGTCAAATTTTTGTGTGACTCGGGGGCATCACGAACCCTGATACACCCCTCCAAACTACCAGAAAACACAAAGTCACCTGATTACATACTGGTCAAAGCAGCTAATGGACAGCTGTATCGGGAGCCTCTCTCCCGTAACATTGCAATAACTGATCCGGTTTCAGGATTGACACAAAGAAGCAAAATTGTAGTTTCTGCAAAATGCCCAGTAAACCTCTTGGGCAGAGATCTTATGCAGCTATTTGGTATAGCAGTAGTCCCAACCATGCAGGGTATGGAAGCACAGCAACAAACTAACACCTTTGTAGTGCAATCGGAGAGTGAAATGTTCATAGGTTCATAGGTAGGTACTAGGCTATTGGCCCTAGGGCCTATATAAGCCTAGCCAAATGTACCCTGACTTTCGCCACCCAAGAAAATTATTTTCCTGTGCCACTGTCGAGCAAAGCCACAGAAGTGATCCCCGGGGTGAATTTCCTATCTCCCATCCTGGAAATAAGGGTGTGTTACATGGTGAATCGGGAGATTCTACTAGTACTTGGTACAGCCAGGACTTGCTTACGACTGGTCCAGGGACTGTGACCAAAGAGTTAATGAATGTAGCCATCAGTAAGTTCCCCTCCCTTGACATTGATAAGCAACACCCGTTGCACTGTACCCTGTATTATTGTAACACGCCAGGACCTGATAAGGAATATGAACAAGAATTATTTAAGAATCATGCAAACAGATTGATATTGCGTAACCTGTACTGGGACACAGAAGGGAACAGTGTAGCCAGCTGTTCATTGCCCCAGGAGTTCTTTGCACTTTATAAATCTAATCGATTACCACATGTTAGCTTAACCAAAAACAGAAATATAGAATGGGCAGACCTAGGAGAAAAATTCACGAGATGGGAGAAACAGACAGAACTAGAACTATCAGAATAGGGAATACAAGTACAAAAATTAAATTGGATAACTCAGACCAACCCAGCTGTGCACTTGCAGTCTAGCGAGGACAGCTGATTGACACTCCTATTAAAGGAGGAAGAGAATGCCTTATGAGACATACCAGAGACTCTCTGGTCAAAAGGGAAATCAGATGTAGGACTCATTCGTACAGCGGGACCAGTTACTATCACGCCAAAGTCAGCATTCAGCCCGCAAAAAAGACATTATCCCTTAAGAAAAGATGCAGAAGCAGGGATAAAGCCTATTATAGCAGCCTTACTTAAAGGAGGGATACTAGTAGAATCTCCCGATTCACCATGTAACACACCCTTATTTCCAGTTAAAAAGGCCAATGGAGAATGGTGTATGGTCCAGGATTTACAAGCCGTAAATGATGCGGTAATACCAAGGGCACCCATGGTGCCAGACCCACACACCCTGTTGAATGATTTGAAACCTCAACAAAAGTATTTTTCTGTGGTAGACATCAGCAACGCGTTCTTTTCGATACCGATGCACCCTGATAGCCAGTATTGGTTTGCATTCACATGTCAGGGGAAAAGGTATACATATATGCGACTACCACAGGGATATTGTGAAAGTCCAACGATATTCTCACAAGAAATGGCAAGCAACTTGGCGGGATTCACCCCACCAAGAGGCAGTCAGATTTTACTTTATGTTGATGACATCTTGCTGGCGGCCCCCACCCAGCAGGATTGTTGAGAAGATACCATAGCACTTCTATGATTTTTAGCCACTGAGGGACATAAGATAAATAAAAATAAACTGCAACTTTGGAAAAAACAGGTCAAATACCTAGGATATGTAATATCCAAGGAAGGTAGAACGTTAGATGAGGACAGAAAAATAGCAATTTTGCAAGCACCAAAACCCACTACCAAGAAGGAAATGATGTCCTTCCTGGGTACAACTAATTTTTGCCGGAGCTGGATTCCAAACTATGCCTTGGAATCTGCACCTCTGACTGACCTTATATATAAGAAGCCTATGGCAGTGCAGGATTTGTTACAATGGACACCAGAGGCAGAATCTGCCTTCTGTAAAATAAAGCAGTTAATAGGGTCCTCATTAGTTCTGGGATTGCCAAACTATCATAAACGTTTTTTTCCAAACTGTAGATTGTAAGCAGGGTTACATGACATCAGTGTTAACACAACAGCATGGGGATAAGCAACGCCCCATTGCTTACTATTCATCACAACTAAACCCAGTGGCACGGTCCTTACCCCACTGTGTACAAGCAGTAGTTGCAGCTGCAATGGCAGTACAGGCTTCAGCCTCAGTAGTCTTGTTCCACCGTCTCACTTTGAGAGTACCTCATGCAGTCGCGATTATTTTACTTACAAGAAAAGATGGCATATCTTTCCCCTGCTAGGCATCTTTTCTGTATGACTATATTGTTGAGCCAACCTCATAAGACAATTGAACGATACACGACTTTAAACCCTTCTACTCTGCTCCCGACCCCTTTTGCCTGCACACCGCACCGCTGCCTGCATGTAATTGAGCAAAAGACACTACCTAGAAAAGATCTCACGGATGTCCCCTTGGATGATGCCGAAGTGACATACGTGGATGGCTCGTGCAAAAGGGGTCCTGCAGGACAGAACCTAGTAGGATATGCAGTAGTCTGTGATACTGGGATTATAGAAGAAAAACCTTTACCACACAACTTATCTGCACAGGCAGCAGAATTGATTGCCCTGACATGGGCATGTACCTTAGCAAAGGGTAAATGTGTAAACATTTTTACTGATAGCCAGTACGCTTTTTCTACTGTACATGTTTTTGCGCAACAGTGGAAAAACCGGGGAATGATAACATCTACTGGCAAACCTATAAATCATGTGCAGTTTATCTTAGATCTTTTAGAATATATTCAGTTACCTCAGAAAGTAGCCATTTGTAAATGCACAGCTCACACCAAGCAACAAGATAGGATTTCAAAGGTAATGCGAGAGCTGATACAGCTGCAAAACAAGCAGCCACAGAAGTATTTATTTTAAATGAGGAATTACAGCCCTCTGACACTTTAGATCTAGATATGTTAAAAACAATGCAGACACTCACTACGCAAGCTGAAAAACAGGGATGGATAAAACAAGGAGCAATCCTCGAAAAGGGGCTGTACATCTCTAGAGAGGGAAAACCGATACTACCCTCTAATTTGTTTCGCTATGCAGCATTGTTGAGCCATGGGCAGTGCCATGTCTAAACAGGGGGGATGGTACAGCTGGTGAACCAGGTGTTCACAACGTATGGATTTACAAACTACTCTAAAAAATTTTGTTTGATGTGTCAGATTTGTAACAAACATCATGCACAGGGGGCGATAAAGCCCAAGAAAACGAGTTTCCTTACACCACCATATCCGTTTCACACTATCCGTATGGATTTCATAGAATTGAACAAATGTGAAAATAAGAAGTATTGTCTTGTCATTGTAGATATGTTTTCCAGATGGGTGGAAGCCTTTCCAACCACAAATCCAGATGCAGCTACAGTGACAAAAGTACTTGTCAAGGAAATCATTCCTAGGCTTGGTATTCCGGAAAGAATCTACAGTGACAATGGTACACACTTTGTAAATCAAACCATACAGCAGTTGAGTAAGCATTTTGGTATTTCTTTAAAAAAATCATTGTGCATACCATCCACAATCTGCAGGGCTAGTTGAAAGGCATAATGGTATACTAAAAAACAAATTGAGAAAATTAATAGCTGAGACAGGAAAAACTTGGTTGTACTGTTTACCCCTGGCACTGCTGAGCATGAGAACTGTCCCTACAGCAAAAGGATTGACTCCTTTTGAAAAACTATTTGGAAGGGCTTATTATACACCCCAGTGGAAACTTCTCATGTCATCAGACCAGGAAGCTGATTTCACACTAGCTGAATATATGAAAAAGTTGTTGAGTTCTAAATATATGTTGCAGTCAAATTCTGTTTCAGATAGAAAACAAACCGAAACATCAGAAGTGGCAGTGACGCCAGGAGACTGGGTGTGGATCAAAATCATCAAGCTAAAAAACTGGGCATTGCCAAGGTGGGAAGGTCCTTACCAGGTGCTTCTTTTGACACCCACTGCAGTCAAGATAGCAGAACGAGCTTCGTGGATACACCTGGTGCACTGCAAGCTGGTTAAGAACTTTGAGTTGGACAAAAATCTTACCTCTCCATCGGGGCCCTCAGCACAAAGTCTGGCTACAAAGGGGGGTCAGATCAATAGGACTGATCCGTCTCAAACCCAGTGAAGAAACCATCGGTGCTGAAGGTCCTATTAGGGCAGAGAGTAAGGGCACGTGTCCAAAGTAAAGATGATGGAATCCAGTAAGATCCAAATACACCTACTTGGAAGAGTTGGAGAAAACAGAAATGCAGAACAACCATTTCCCCAAATGTATTGCATAACCATCCTGTTGACTGTACTAGTGACAATAATCTTTTTGTTGTGGCCATTCCTTTTCTCAGCCACACAAATTGAACTGAACAAGCGTGCAGAGTGGCACCCGAACTTTAACACTTACCAGGCAATCAAATATGTGTATGCTGAAACCTTCAATGTTTTGAATTGCTAGATTTGCACAGCTTTACCAACAGCATATGGGGGGTTACTATTAACTTCAGTTCCCCTAGGAGCCAACAAGACCTGGGAAAACCTAATTTATGATACATCAGATGCCACATCACAAGATAAAGTAGCATTGCATTTGTCTGTTCAACAGAAGGGAACTGTGTGTTTTTATAAGAATGATACAGTCAAGGTGGGTTGGAGCAATTGCAATGTGACTGTTCCCTATAGATGCTACACTAAACCTGATAACATTGGATCCTATTGCAACATGACTTATGATTCATTTGTTGAACTGATGCATAGGACAATTGGTGAAGTAAAACATAATGCTGACCTCTACAAACAATTGTCCATAATCGACAGAAAAATGTTTCATGCAGAGCCAGGGTATAGCAAAGTTACTACTAAAGTAGAAGAATGTTACTTTGTATGCGGTAGAAAAGCATATAAATGGCTACCTGAGAATTGGTCTGGCAGTTGTTTTTTGGGGTACCTGGTTCCAGCCATACGACACACAGCAGTTTTACCTCAAGGGAAAATTCGGAATGTTCGAGAAATCAAGAAGCTTGTCAATCCAGTGGGGCAAATCAATGCGCGCTGGAAAAAACATCATGCCGTGGGCTTAGGGAACAATGGACTGTCACACATGGACTTGAGTGATACTGTTATATCGTGGGCAGGTGTACTGCCAGCATATGGAGCAACTAAATCAATCTGGGAACTGAGAAAATTGTCTAAGCTTCTCAAAATAATGAGCAATGCAACCTTTTCTGCCCAAGAATTGGTGACTGATGAACTGACTGCCATGAGAACAGTGGTACTTCAAAATCGCATGGCTCTTGACTTCACCCTAGTGGCGAAAGGAGGTATGTGTGCTTTAATCCAGGAGGAGTGCTGTTTGTATATTCCTGACCACAAACACGAGATAGACAACCATCTTGAGGTAATTCAGCAGGTGTCAGCCATGACCAAACCAGGACCAAATCCATTGACGGACTTTTTCCATAAATTGTTTGGGGGGGTGGGGCAGTATCCTGATGAATATTCTGATTGCCATCTGTGTAGGATTAATCCTACTGGTGGTATGTGTGTGTGCTGCTGCATCCCCTGCATAAAAGGACTGATTAAAAAGTTTGTAGACATTTCAGTTTCAGAAACCTTATACCAAGGTGCTGAACTTGAAGAATTGCTAAAAAACTAAAAATGCTTTCATGAGCTTAAACTGAATGACTCTCTTAACTGCAAATCCTGAGCAGGAAGAGGTTAGGGGAAGAAAAAAACTGTTTATGCTTATCTTGAAAGTAGAATAAAAGTATTAAAAGGGGGGAAATGTTAGAAAAATATATAATAGTAATATGCATCCTTAGTGCATTCAAGGTTTAAAAGGTTTAATACATTTATTCTGTTCACACTGCATGAATCTGCACAGATATTAGAAACTTAACAAGAGACATTTCATTTCAACCCTGTACCTACATGCTTTGTCTCCTTGCTGCAAGTAATAAAGGGTGTCTTGCTTGAACCTAACGTGCATTGGTCTTTGAAGTTTTTTCCTTTTACAGACAGGATGACAGTCACATGGAGACAGCAAACAGTAACTAAGGTAGGACAGGATTACATCCACTGGGAAACAGCAAAAAGGAACTATGGTGGCACAGGATGACAGCCACTGGGAGACAGCAAACAGGAACGAGGGTAGGACAGGGTGACGCTTCTGGGAGACATCAGACAGGAACCAGTATATGCCAGGATGACAGCCACTGGGAGACAGCAAACAGGAACAAGTGGGGGACAGGATGACAGTCACTGGGACACAAAAAACAGTGACTAGTGTGGGATAGATGACAGCCCCTGGGAGACAGCAAACAAAAATTAGGTTAGGACAGGATGACAGCCAAGGGGAGACCGCAAACAGGAACTAGGGTAGGACTGGATGTCAGCTACTGGGAGATAGCAAACAGGAACGAGGGTTGCACTGGATGACAGCCACTGGGACACAGCAAACAGGAACTAGGGTAGGACATGAAGACAGCCACAGGAAGACAGAAAACACGAACTAGGGTTTGACAGAATGACAGCCACACAGAGACAGCAAACAGGAACTAGTGTAGGTCAGGATGAAACCACTGGGAGACAACAAACAGGAACTGGGGAGGACAGAGACAGCACAAACAGT